>NC_081546.1:25170925-25180643 GCF_901000735.1 Corylus avellana
GGGGTGGTTCTCGGCCAAAAATGGGGTGGCTTGGCCACCCCATTTTGGCCATGAGCCACCCCAATCTATTTCTCCGTTTTTTTTAAAAAAAAAATTTTAGAAAAAAAAAAATAATAATAATTTTAATGCCCAAAACGATACTGTTTTGGGCTAGGGTGTTTTTTTTTTTTTTAAAAAAAAAAAGTTTTTTAATATTTTTCATTTTTTTTTTAAAGAAAAAAAAAAAAAAAACCATTTTTTAAAGGATGATACTGTAGCTAGAGTGCCATTCCCCGCCGTTGGCAAATGGGGCCAGAGAAACCTTTTATTAGGACTCATAGGTCATCTTGGGCTCTTGTGACAATGGGCCTTATATCGGACTCCTTTGGGTCACTCTTCGGCTTTTTTTGGAGTATGGCTGGGCTCTAGTGGTACTAGACCTCTAAATGAACCGGGTCTTGGGTTTGGTCCGTACTGAATTTATTATGAATCTATCAAGTATTACTGGGAATCAATAATCTAGGGAATAACATAGCTATTCCTAGTAATTTATTTGGTGACAACATTGGAACAAATTTCTCAATTAGTAAGTTGTAGTTGATAAATATTCATGTCTAGTCTCGTAGGTAATTTAAAATTGTGTTTTATGTTGATGATGGTGGGTTACCAAATACAAGCTAATGTTACACGTGTGTTTGGATTTTATATTGGAGGATGACTGCGAGTCTTTCCGGTTGGTTGTCACCGGAATGCGTGTTAACACCATGATGAATTTTTTTTTTTATGAGAAACGAACAATCTTTCCCACAGACGGCGCCAAACTGTTAGAACAGTTTTCAATACGGTGAATGCGCTTTCTTCGGGGTCCTCAATACGTCGTCGTGCACTCCAAATCACTACAAAAAAGGCAATATTGTCAAGGGGGTCCCCGGAGAACCGGGGACTCCGATGCCAAAGTCAGAAAGTTTCTCAAAGAAATATTATGCTTCGGCGCACAATAATTTAATATGCTCAATAATAATATGTGTGAGGATATTTCATGATTCAAGATCTAAGATCCTTCAGTACCTTATGTAGGGGCCTATTTATAGGCTCGGGCTGTTGAAGTAGACTTGGACTGGACCTTCTCATTTGAATTGGTTTGAGAGTCCAGAGTTGAGATAAAACTCAACAGCTATCATGTAGAGATAAACCTTCAACAAATATCATGTAGAGATAATCTTGAGTAGTCATCTTGTAGAGATAAATATGACGTCTTTATTCCAATATTATCCTAATTGGAATATAAGACTATCAATTAATTAAATAGTCCTTGCTATTTAATTAATATCTTTATGGGCCTATCATTGGCCATTGGGCCCAGAATTTGGTGAGCCTATAGTGTGAATTTATTCCCAACAACTGTCTCCAATGAAGTGAAGACCATTAATTTGAATCATTCTTCTCTCTCTTTTGTGCGGACATGCCGTACAAGCCTTGAGAGCTAAAGATTTTACTTTTGTTTGTCAAACTTTGGATTATGGTAATTTAGTTGGGCTTTGTGTTAGTTTAGTGGGCTATCAGCCCATGTATAAGTAGGATTAGGGTTTAATCCACTAATATATTTAAGCGTAAGTAGCTTTTAATGAATAATATCTTGATTGATTGCTTGTTGTCTTCTCCCTCGTTTCTTCTGTTTCTTCTCGTTGTCTTCCACTTTTCTTCTCAAATTCTTGCTGTCATGCATCAATTTTGGTATCGAAGCAAGTTGGATTGGAGCGATCGCCATCCAAGAACCCTACATCTCACACGTGCCGCTGACCACAGAACCCCCATGTCGTCAGTTTCCGGCCGTCAGCCGCCCGCCCAGACGGTACCGCGACAGCTTCCTACTCTGTGCAAAGCGGCCGCAGACAATATCAGCACAACAGTTTTGCCGGCGTTTATTGCCTGCGGTCGTAGTCCTTTTTTTGAAGCAATAATTAAAGAGGCTGACACGTGCGCTTATTATTTGTCTGCGAGCCAGAGTCTGTGATGGCTTTATTTGGGCCAATTGTCTGATGGATTTATTTGAGGCCCAAAGGACAGTGAGTGAGCCCAAAACCGTGACAAGAACAAGCCCATCTCAGACAACGTGGTCAACAATCCATGGTTCAGGTTTGCTTACTCCCATTTCTTGGTATATTATACTTGATATTTAAAATTTTTCAAAAAAAAAATAAAAATACCCTCTGTCTTGAATAACATTCCCATATTCTTGTTACTGTAATCCACTTAGCTATTTAGACAATGATTTTATGTGGTTCGGTATGTTATCTACGGGATAAAGCATAAAGCTACATTATTACTCTTATTCACTTAATTAATTTACAATACAAATTATCCATATTTATAGATAATTTATAGAGACCGAATACCAAATGATATGAGAGATTAAATCAAATTAGAATTGAATATATAATCAATTACAATATCAAATCATATCTCACAATATATTTTAACATTCCCTCTCAAACTTAAGGTGAAATATGTTAGAAACTTGATTTTGATTTTTCTTCTTCTAGGATGGCTGGTAGTGAGCATAGGCAGTTGGCGACAGTGATCAGAGATGCGCCTTAAATAACAATAAATCAACTATATGCCAAAATAAAAGCCAACTATTGGTTGAAATGTGCTTGGGTTTTAAACAAGCCCACATTAAGCTCTCATTTATGGCCTATAGTTGGCCCATTTTTGTTCGGCTTTGTAGTATTGTTTAAAACACAAACTCATTTCGGTTCATAGTTGGCTTATTGTTATTTAAGGCACATCTCTAATCATAGTATCACAGTCGACGACCACCTTCAATCACCGCTGTCGAAAGGAAATAATATTCCACCTTGAGTTTGAGGGGCGATGTTAGAGTGTGTTGTGAGATATAATTTGATATTATAATTGATATATTAAAATCAAATTAGATTTGAATACATTCAATAATGATTTGATCTCCCATACCATTTTGTATTATCTCTACTTCCCTATAAATAGAGGTAATTTGTATTGTAAATTAATCAAGTGAATATAAGAAACAATGTAACCCTTAGAGCTTTATCATGTGGACGTAGATCATAGATCGAATCACGTAAAATCTTTGTCTCAATTTTCTTTATTCTGCTTTAATTTTATTTGATTATCTTTTCTTTCAGCTTCGTCCATTACCATCAATTATTTATTGTTGAGCTCAAAAATAAGAAAGACCAAGAAGAAGAAAAAAAATCCTTTCCAATAGCTGGCCTTTTGTTAATTGTGGAGTTTGCTTGGACCCATAGATTATCTAGAATTCCATTTTAATCAATTGAGGTAAAGCAAGAGCAATTGAATTATTAAAGAACACATTAATTTGGGTAAAATCAAATCTCATAAATAAATATTGATATTCATTAACGAGGCTTTATCCTTCACATTAGTTGAGAATTTTAACCTCTCATGGAGTCAAGATAGATTGAAGAATATGAAGAAAAAGACCTGAAGAGGAGAAAAAAGAACTGGAAAATCAAAAACACATTGTCCTTTGCAATCAAACTTCCCCTTTAGTTGTGTTCTTTGTTTTTCCTTCATTGAATCAATGTTTTTTCTTTTGTTTGCCTACATTGCATGAATCCCCAGAGTCCCAAGTTTTTGGTCACCTTTATAACCTAATCCTAGCAGATAAACACCAAAATGAGAAGAAAGTTTCGGATGGAATTTGTCCAGATTTTCAAGCTCATATTTTAGGGCGATTTTCACATAGTAAATGTACGAATTATTTAGGAAAAAAATTTGTCACATTTTGAATTCTATTTCTAAACACCGGTTTTACCTCAATTTGATGCATGAGCTAGAAGTTATGATCAAAACACAGAGACATGTGCAAAAGAAAGAACTCTTAATCTGGGATTAAATTAAATTCGATTTTTTTCTCCAATTAATGAAATTCCAGTTGGTTGCTTTCCTTAGTTGATTAGGCTTCACTACATCCTCTAGGTCTTCTAATTTGGATTTAATTCAATCCTAGATTGAGAGTCTTTTTGCGCATGTCTTTGTGTTTTGATCATAATTTTTGGCTCATGCATCAAATTGAGGTGAATTGAGTGTCATTAGAAATAGAATTCAAAAATGTGAGTTTTTGGCTCATGCATGCTTAGTTTTATTTTTGATTCAGAAAAATTACCTTTTTGTTAAACTAGATTAAGATTTATTTGGTTTAGATTTGGTTAGTTTTCCTACATCTACACAAATTCTTGTGGGTTCGACATCGCACCGGTTCGTACACTTGTGAGTATAATAAAATTTCACAATAGCTTCAGCCATGTGCCAACAAGGCCTTTGTCATCTATGGGTAAAGATCATGTGAGGAAAGAAGAGGGCCTTTCGAAAACAAATTTATGAACCTAACCTTTGATGAGTTTAAGAACTTGGATGATGATTGCTTGAGCAATCCTAACCATCTATGTTCCATCCTAGTCACCTCGTGTCAGGTAGAGCAAAAGGAAGCACACAAGGAGCATTGGCTTAATAAATGCTTAAACTCATTGTCTTTACTTAAAATACAGATGTTCTTCAATTGGTGAATTTTCATTATTGAGCAAAGCACAAGATCTAAGGTAATGCTATACCAACTTACTTAACAGAGTTTGAAGACAAGGACCCATAATATCATATTAGTAATGGACAGACTTCCAAGGAATATATATATGGTGTACACTCTGAACAGACATGATCTATAACCCACGCAAGGTGAAACAAAAATATCCAACAATGAACTTTTATGAGCTTCTTTCGAGAAGAAAGAAAGAAAGAAAGAAAAAAAAAAAAAAACAATCAGCTGAGCTCAAGAAATCTTTGTGCCATAGGATGCTTGGCTTCTGAGAGATTATCAGGTTTCAACACTTCAACAATTTCACCTTTCACAAGGAGACAGACAATATCAGCAATCCTCTGGATTTGTTTGATGCTGTGAGAGACAATAATAATTGTCATTCCCTGTTTCTTCTGCAGATTCACAAGAACATCCTCTATGTTCTCCGTCGATATTGGGTCCAAGGCACTTGTTGGCTCGTCCAGCAGCAGAACCTTCAACACAGACCACATCATCAGACTCACATCCTCATCTCTCTCTCTCTCTCTCTCTCTCTCTATATATATATATATATATGATATATCATAGTGTGAAGAGGAAGGTGGGTTACCTCTGGTTTATTAGCCAGGGTCCTAGCCAGAGCCACCCTTTGAGCTTGTCCCACAGAGAGCTCACCACCAGTCTTACTGAAAAAAGAGGGATCAAGATCTGCAAGCCTTAGCAACTTGTAAACCTCCTCATCGCTTAGCTTCTTCCCTCTCAATTGTGGTCCATATCGTATGTTGTCCGCCACTGTGCCTGAAAATACAGATATCCATCCATGGTTAACGTGACAATAACACATGATGGTACCGTAATGGAGCCTATGTTTTCTTAAAATTTTTAATTTCTGTTCTAGAAAAAACATTGACAAGCAAAACACAAAACATAATGGTACAAAAAACATTTATGTTACGAATCTATCAAGTCAGTTTATAAACATGAAAAATGCAAAGTAAATTGTCACATTAATTTATAAACATGAAAAATACCATGTAGACCATCACATGAGTGTCTATATTTTAGTAGCAGGACTTTCTAAAACATATAGACAAAGGGGGCTATGACCCTCCTTTGTTTTCAATTTTTCTTTTAATTTTTTATTTGAGTTATGTATATATGGTTTAAAAATTAAGTTTGACCTCTTTCAAAATTAGGCTTTAACGTCTCATTCATACTTTCGTCATTTCGAATAAACAAATCAGAGTAACGTACCTAGCAATATCAGTTTATAAGACTTATAAACTGATATTGCTACTTTCAATATTGACCAAAAAAACAAAGAATATTGCCACTTTCAATAACGTACGTTACGTACCTAGAATAAACAAAGAATATTGCTACTTTCAATATTGACCAAAAAAAATTGATAGCAAACGACACCGTACCTTCGAAGAGAGCGGGAAGCTGGAAGAGCATTCCCACCTTCCGGCGAAGGCTGAGCACATCGAGATTGCAAATATCACCGCCGTCCAAAAAGACGGTACCCAAAGGTGGCTCCCACAAGCGGTTCAGTGCCCTCAACAGCGTCGATTTCCCACTCCCGCTGGGCCCAATGATCCCTAAGATCACGCCCTTGGGTATGTCCACATTGATCCCGTTCAGTATCGGAACCCCCGCGTCCGATTCCTTTGTCAGATCACGTATCCGAAATTTCTCCTTGGCTTCATCTGGGCCGGAATCTTCTGCGTCTACCACCAGTAGGTGCTCCTGCACCTGATCTGCAAAGAAAAAACAGAATCAGAGATGATATCAGAGCCGTGGATTTCATCATACATACCAGAAAAAGGAAGCAATGTGGACAGAATTTGCAAGTACCTAGAGAAGGCATCGTGTTGGTCTGATAAACAGAGAGAGAGAGAGAGAGAGAGACAGAGAGAGGGAGAGACAAGAGATAGGGAAGCTGGAAAGAGTATTTTATTTAAGAAGGGTGGAGGAAAAGCCTCCCTCAGTTCCCAATGGATAGACCCAACCGCTTGGCTCAGTTGATGACTTTTGATATGTTATTATATGGAAAATGGACCAAAGATAAATTAAGCATTAGATTCTTTAGAATTCTTATAAATCTTTTATTAAAATTACTTAAATTGTCATAATTAATTTTAAATTAAAAGATTTATCATCTTAATATTTATTTATTTTTATTAATTTGAGTCGCGAAGCTAATGAAATATGTTTGTTAATGTGTTTTGAATGTGTTTTTCGTCTTTAATTTAAAAAATGTTTTGACATAAACATGGAAAGCCCGACTAGAACTACATTTGCAAATTTTATGCATGTAGCTATGAGATAACTTCTTTAGATATACGTGAACTAGTGGACCAATTAGTACTTGTTTGAGATTGAATTCAAGAATTTAAAAAGTACTTTTAATATATAAAAAATTGTGCTAAACGAAAATGTGTCTGTTTGGTAAAAATAAATAGGTTAGGAATGGGCGTCACTATCTGAGCTTTGATCCGGTGGTGTAACCAAGAATTAATGCTTGAGGGGGCTGAACCAAATGCAATGAAAAATTAATTTTTTTTTTCTCTTTATATATTATGTTACATAAAATATGATAAATACAATTCGAAATAGAAATAAACTAATATTTTATAACATAATATGTGTATTACATATTTATCAAAATTCATAAGTAATGAATCTTGCTCTTCTTCTTTTTTTTTTTTTTTTCTTTTTAATTTTGAAGAGTATTTTTAATTTATAAGTTATTTGTGTTTGAGAACAGAAAATAAGGAGGTAAACATTTTATATTTATATTCGATGATGATTTTATATCCATCGGACTTTTTCAAATTTCAAATGATTTACATCGAGGATCGAAGAATCACATTATGGAATAATTAAGTTAATCCAGAACCACTGAACCAAATTTAGTGTCTCTCCGAATACAACCTTTCCCACTTGGATAAAAGTAATCCCAAAAGCAAAGTAGTACTACTTTGACAAAGGCTTTAGCTCGTTTAGTAAAACATTTTAGAGAGATTTTTTTTCTAAAAAAATTAATTATATATATTAAACATACATATTTACAACTCACATCTCCAATCCCTTGCACACATATATGGTCCTATTAGTATATTGAAGAAACTTAGTATACACCCAAAAAAATTATAAAACAAAAGGAAAACCATACTATATAAACGTGAAAGACACACTACCTTTTATCTATCAGATATAATAGTTTAACCACATTCTCCTTGTGTTCTAACCTAAACATATTCTACTAGATTGCTAGTAAACCATTGTCATGAGTCCCTGATCTCAGCCTTAACCACCGCGAATGAAATGGAAAAAAAATATTTTCATTGTCATCCTTCCCTATAGTAGGCAAATATACATCCTTATTAGTATTTTTTTCTCTCAAGTAGAATAGTCAATTTGTAATTTTTCTTTCTAATATGAATAATAAATAAGCTAAGCATATTCACTATTTACAATATAAATTTTGTTTATTATTATTTTTTTCTCCATTTCTTTATTTTACTCTCCCATCCTCTTTCTTTCACACTATTTTTCACACAAAATAATACTTAAAGAAAAAATAAATACGTAACTAAAAATTTGTAATTTTTCAATAATTATTTTACATGCTTAAAGATGCTCAAATAATAGCTCCGAAAATACTTAATAGCACGTCCAAGAATAAGATGCGCAGAATCGGCAGTGGGGCGCAGCACATGCATGAAGGTGACATGCATGAAGGTGGTCACATGGCGTAAAAATGCAGGAGAATGCCAAAAACTCTTTTTACAAAAATTAGTAGTGGGAAGTGTTTAGTGGTCACATGGCGTCCAAGTCATATCTGATATGACTCATTCAAATTTGAGGTCTATAAATTTTGATGGGTTTGGGAAAGACCCACAGACGTGAAAGCATGGCAAAGAGGGAGAGAGAAAGCCAATGACGTATCCTTTTATTTTTATTCACTTATTTTTAAGTAATTTTATTTTTATAATTAAATTTGAGATGAATTATTCTTAAGTTTTGATTTAATAATATTAAAATTAAAATATGCAAAGTATTTCACTATAAAAAAGGAGTGGCTTACACCACACTACAAGCATCCGGCTTATTAGCGACAAGATTTTCTTACCCTCCAAGATGTTTTAGTAGTCTATTCATTTGTGCCAGCAAAGCAGCTTGAGACGCTTATAATTTCTTCATTTTTGCCTACATAGCAACTTGTGATTTCTCTAACTTATCATATTTCTCTAGTGATTCAAGTAGTTTCTTTTCAGTTTCTAGCTGTTTAGCCCATCTTTGATTATGGTTGTGAAGTTGGCATCGTAGCACGCTGTTGAGGAACTTGACCGGGTAAGTATGACACCGCAACCCTTTCCTTTAATATATCCGGAGCGATGTCCTCGTACCTTTTAATTGGTCCATAGTCCAATTCGGCCTAGTCTTGAATTGCGTCATCCCCTATTAAGGCCTTGTTTATTAAACCCCACCCCATCCCCCCACATCCCCGCACTATTTACTTTTTTTTTTTTTTTTTCAAAAAAATAATAAAATAAAATCTTATTTTTATATCAAATCATTTATTTTTTATTGTTATTCAAATAAAAAAATTACTACAAAATAAAATTTTTCACTTTTCAATACTGCTTTTTCATTTCTAAATATCAATCATTATCTTTTTTTTTTTTTTTTTTACACATGAACAGTGCCATGGTGGGGGTGTTGTTTAATGTGGTGTTTGGCAAACAACACCAAACACCATCGCACTGTTTATGTGCAAAAATAAAATAATGATTGGTATGAGAAAATGAAAAGTAAAAAATTTTGTTTTGTAGTAATTTTTTTATTTGAATAATAATAAAAAGTAAATGATGTAATATAAAAAGTGAATGATTTAATATAAAAATAAGAATTTTTTTTTTTGAAAAAAATAAAGTGAATAATGTAATAGAATGTGAAAGGATGGTGAGGGGTTTAACAAACAAGCCCTTAACAAACACCCCAAAGCCACCATGCGTTTCCCGAATGTTTTACATGTCTTGCGCCAGTAAACTAAAAAAAAGTTTAAACATTTCAAATAAGCTTAATCATACAACAAACATAAGGCAAAAAAATGTTGCGGTAGTAAAACTCAGCTGTTTATAGAGCATCCATTGA
>NC_081546.1:25180743-25185544 GCF_901000735.1 Corylus avellana
AAACACTCCACCATAGTGCTCTATTGATTTAAGCATGGGAGGTTCTTCAATTCTCAAGGGCCAGGGTTTTTTTTGTAACCTTTTTTGTTTTTATTCTTATGTTGTAGATAACCCATCATCCAGTCCAGCCGTGCAAGTTTTAATTGAATAGACTGACCATACATGTTAGTTTAGAAGAATGATATAAGTTTTTTTTTTTTTTTTTTTTTTTTTTTTTATTCTTTTCAGAATGATGTTGCTCTTAAAATTATTACTGAGTTTATGATTAATCATTATTGAATTTTGATTAAATAATAATTTAAAGAGTTATATCATTTTTGCAGAAATACAAAAGTGATACAAGAGACTCATAGAATTAGGGTCGTGATTAAATAAAGTGCGATTTGAAAATGTGATTTTTAAAAACGAAGTTAAGCGTTTAATAAAATTATAATTTAACCTTTTAAAATTGTGAGTTTTCAAAAAAGTAACTCTTTATCTATAATTTAAAAACATAGAAAATATTATTATTATTATTATTTTTTTTTTTTTAACATATCTGCACAAGAGGGGAGAGAGGAATTCAAACTTGTAACCTCCACTTTATTTATTATTATTATTATTTTAAATCGCACTCTTTATCAATGATATTGTAAAGGAAAATCCACCCTTAGCAAAATGGTAAGTTGGAAATTTGGATTCTTGAAGGAAAACTTTAATCGCAATAGGTTGAATTTCAGAGTCCAATGACCGCCTACAAGCTGGGGGTGGGGGATAAGCTTGGAACATTTAAAACACAACGTGAAAACAACAAGGTCAAGGTGACACAAATACACCTGGAACGAAAGAAGAGGAAAGGAAAGGCAAAGCAAAGAATGAAGGCGTTAGGATGGTGGCTTATGCTTGTGGGTTCACTTCGCTTAGCCTCCGTTTGGTTCGGCTTCTTCAACATCTGGGCTCTTAGACTCGCCGTCTTCTCCAAAACCACCAGTCAGCTCTCTCTCTCTATAAATGTTTTTCTTTTTTGGTTGTTGTTAAATTATATATTTCTTCTAATGTATCTTTTCAATTTTATTTCCTGTAAATCACACACTAATGTTATCTTCGTTGACCCAAAATGAAAAAAGAACTAGTCTTTGTTCTTGTCTAGTTAAAAATCCGATGCACAGTTTACTATAAGAACACCCAATCCCATAAAGGGATTGCCAGCAAAAGATCAAGAATGATGGATTTTTGTCAAGGAAAAGGTTGATGTGATGTGTTCTGGTGAACCATGGGGACAAGGTGCTAAATTTGTGCGTGCGTGTCGGGTTGTGTACCTCAAGCAAGAGATCTGCGTTTAATAAGAAAAAATGGGTGGCAGATCCCAAAGTTTTGGATCTTTCTTGTACTTACGCTTTGCCCGATAAAATGGGGTTAATGGTTTGCATATTGGAAGTGCTTTTTCGTGCTTTGATAGCTAAAATCTCTGTAGTTTTTGGCTTTTGGAACGAAGAAAAGTAGTATGAGAATGCCAACTAAATGATGTCTTCACTTTTTGGTTACTTTCTGGCAGATTAGCCTGTGAAAACTGAAAGCTTGAGCAAATCATTTCTTAGTTTAGAGGATTTTGACAAGTGCATTTTGTATTTGCGATGAGGCTTTGGTTTCATACTTCTTTCTAAACAATGTTCTGTTTTTAATTACCAAAACAGGCTCTCTTTACATCCTCGTACATTTTTGCATTCATTAAAATCTAGATAATCTAGATTAGAAGGGATGATTACCTACCTGCCAATTAGATAATCAAGATTTATTTGATTACAATATCAAACATTGCTACTTACTTTGACAAAATTTTAGCTCATTAGGTTTGATATCCTACTTCTGATTTAAAATTTCTCTTTTTGTTTTTTGTTTTTTTTTTTTTTGAGTTTGAGACTTACTAAGGGACTCTGATCTCGATAAAATATCTTGCTCTAAGTTTGGAGTCAGAATGCAGTTGCCATTTGATATTATCTTGGTATGGGGAAGGTAAGGTGGGTGAGATTTCGATCTATGCTTAAGTCATAGTGCCAAAACCAAGAAAGATACACAATGATGGATTGCAATTTCAATAATTACTCAACAGAAAAACTGTGTTTGTTGAGTCAAGTGGAAAATTCAAAGATCTACAGAAATGTATTTTAAGAACAATAGCCAGGGCAATGAATTAATTAAGCGCAGTGGCTTTTGACTCCAGTGAATGAGAAAGATGTAGAATGTTGGATTTTGATTATAATAACAAGAATGAACTTTCTTAGCTGGTAGATTTGTTCCCAGGAGTCTAGGACCCTACAACATGGTTCTTTTGAGTACATGCATTAAGATAGCTTAGTGTTTGGGAATCACCCTCACCTTTCGCCCTTGTACTCCTAACATAAGCAAGGTCTATCTATGCCTCAAGATACTGTTATTATAATGAACTTTCTTAGCTGGTAGATTTGTTCCCAGGACCCTGCAACATGGTTCTTTTGGGTACATGCATTAAGATATCTTAGTGTTTGGGAATCACCCTCACCTTTTGCCCTTGTACTCCTAACATAAGCAAGATCTACTCTATGCCTCAAGATACTATTGTATACAATTTAGCCAGTATATAAGTGTTTTATATTCTGACTGCATACACCAATGTGCATAATCCGCTAGAATTGAGGGATCTTGACAGTTTATTATGGAGATTTGCTACCCCCCCTAAACCCACCCCAACCAACGCATAAAAAGGAAAAGAAAAAAAAAAGTTAAGAATATTTGCTAAAAATTGTTTCTCCTATGCCCTTTTGTTTCCCGAAGATTAGGATATTAAATTTTATTTCTTTTGTAAATAATGCAATGCATCTAAGCCGCCCCTCCCTAATACTGAAAATGTGTAACGTACTTACCTAACAGTCAGCCAGAAGAAGCTGCCAATGCTTCTGCAGTTCTTTTATCTCTCTTACAAACCATTAATGATAGAACCTTTGTCTTCCTTTGTAATAATGGATTTCTTCTTTAGCCCCACTCATGTCCATTTAAATTCTCATAAAATTTAGGCCACTAAAAAAGAGGGATAACCCTGCTAATAATATGACAATACATGAATGTCTGCCTATGAAAATACAGCCATTTATAAGAGATCAATTGGACAGTATCCCTGCCTACTAACTTGTCTGTGTTTATTTTTATCTTTATTTTTACTTGTTTTTTGAACTGCTGCTTTTGAATACTGCGGAGAGGAGTTCTAATTACTATTTTGATTGCCTGCTGAAGGACATAAACTGAATGATGACAATTTCAGGCTATCTTGACATTGGAATGGTTCTCTTTCGATGCAATATTTAACATACGCATGAGCTAACAATACGCACTATGGCACGAATCAGGATATCTAAGACAGATGAATAGAAGATTTAATAGTTAACTCTTCTTGTTTGATTATTTTTATTTTTGCTAGTAATGAATGAGTTTTCCCTATTTGATATTTCAAAAGTTTCCTCTCTTTCTCTCTTCTATTCTCTTATGCCATATTAATTTTCATTTTTTCCTTTTCATGTCGTGGTTATGTGTTCTACAAGGTCCTGAT
Source organism: Corylus avellana (assembly GCF_901000735.1). NCBI lineage: Eukaryota > Viridiplantae > Streptophyta > Magnoliopsida > Fagales > Betulaceae > Corylus > Corylus avellana. Next base: position 25,184,303 of record NC_081546.1, read on the forward strand.
GGTCTTTCCTTCAATTTCTTCCCCTCTTTGTAGTGACTGAAGTTCATGGAAGGACATTTGGAGTTTGGACACTTTTGACTTGCACCCTTTGCTTTCTTTGTGCATTTAACCTTGAAAATAAGCCACTTTATTTGGCTACCTTCTTATCATTCATCTTTGCCTTTGGGCATTTCTTGACTGAATACCTAGTATATCAGACAATGGCGATTGCAAATCTGACAACTGTTGGCATCTTTGCAGGTATGAATGTTAATGATCAAATTTGTAACATTTGTCTACATGTTGTTATTCCTTTTTCTTTGTATTTGGGTTGAAGTTGCTTGGTTATTTTCCTTAACTTTGACGTATGATTGTCATGATTACTGTTCAGTTTTCTTTGCTGGACTGGTAATGTGATGACCTTTTTATTTTTCTTGAAAGCCATTAGTGACTGAGCTATACCAAGGGAGATAGTCATCTTTTTCCTCTTAAAACCTTCGTCCCTATGCAATGATCACTTCATGTACCTAGCTTACAAGCTGATCAATTCTAGGTGAAGCTTGGGTTTTGTTCAGCTGGCTTATAGGCCCTGCTTTCTTTTCTTTTGTTTCTTTGTTTTTCTTGTTGATTCTCTTGGTCATAAGCTGGACCCATGGTTAGGGCATAAGCCACCCCCAACCCCCCTTTTCCCAAAAAATAACAACAAAAAATGCAAAAGAACTTCAGGCTGAAATTTTACTATGCTCATGACCTTGTTTTTCCCAATTATCTGGTCTTTAAGATTTCGTTGACAGCAAAATGATTACTTTCTCGCGCTTAAATTTGGAGCATTCTTCATCTAATGAAATTACAACCTTAATCTTCAATTAATTAACTTCTGTTTTGATCAGGCACGTCGATAATATGGATGCTGTTGCAGTGGAATGCACATCAACCTATCCACCCAAAGCATTCTTGATATAGGATGATGTTTTTCTCATTGCTCCATTTTTTCGCTGATGAAGAATTTTCATATTGCTAGTTTAGTCCTTTTTATGCCGGGCTTATCTATTCACTTGAGGGATTCTGTTCAACATCGTGTTATCAAGTTATGAAAATTTAGCTTACCAAGAACTTCAGAAGTGTATTTTTTATGTTTTGACTATCGTTTCACCATGTTAGAATGATAGATAAGGCGCTGGTGTTTCCTGCCCATCCATATTTGATGTTATTTAGAAGCATTTTCAAGTTCATTACAATGTTAGGAGTTTTGCTGACTGTAAT
>NC_081546.1:25185644-25186194 GCF_901000735.1 Corylus avellana
TACCGTAATGGAGCCTATGTTTTCTTAAAATTTTTAATTTCTGTTCTAGAAAAAACATTGACAAGCAAAACACAAAACATAATGGTACAAAAAACATTTATGTTACGATACTATCAAGTCAGTTTATAAACATGAAAAATACCATGTAGACCATCACATGAGTGTCTATATTTTAGTAGCAGGACTTTTTAATACATACAGACAAAGGGAGCTATGAGCCTATGACCCTCCTTTTGTTTTCAATTTTTCTTTTTTTTTTTTTTATTTGAGTTATATATATGGTTTAAAAATTAAGTTTGACCTCTTTCAAAATTTGGCTTTAACGTCTCATTCATACTTTCGTCATTTCGAATAAACAAATCAGAGTAACGTACCTAGCAATATCAGTTTATAAGACTTATATTAACTGATATTGCTACTTTCAATATTGACCAAAAAAAACAAAGAATATTGCTACTTTCAATAACGTACGTTACGTACCTAGAATAAACAAAGAATATTGCTACTTTCAATATTGACCAAAAAAAATTGACAGCAAACGACACCGTAC
>NC_081546.1:25186214-25191069 GCF_901000735.1 Corylus avellana
CGACACCGTACCTTCGAAGAGAGCGGGAAGCTGGAAGAGCATTCCCACCTTCCGGCGAAGGCTGAGCACATCGAGATTGCAAATATCACCGCCGTCCAAAAAGACGGTACCCAAAGGTGGCTCCCACAAGCGGTTCAGTGCCCTCAACAGCGTCGATTTCCCACTCCCGCTGGGCCCAATGATCCCTAAGATCACGCCCTTGGGTATGTCCACATTGATCCCGTTCAGTATCGGAACCCCCGCGTCCGATTCCTTTGTCAGATCACGTATCCGAAATCTCTCCTTGGCTTCATCTGGGCCGGAATCTTCTGCGTCTACCACCAGTAGGTGCTCCTGCACCTGATCTGCAAAGAAAAAACAGAATCAGAGCCGTTGGATTTCATCATACATACCAGAAAAAGGAAGCAATGTGGACAGAATTTGCAAGTACCTAGAGAAGGCATCGTGTTGGTCTGATAAACAGAGAGAGAGAGAGAGAGAGAGAGAGAGAGGGATAGACAAGAGAAAGGGAAGCTGGAAAGAGTATTTTATTTAAGAAGGGTGGAGGAAAAGCCTTCCTCAGTTCCGAATGGATAGACCCAACCGCTTGGCTCAGTTGATGACTTTTGATATGTTATTATATGGAAAATGGACCAAAGATAAAATAAGCATTAGATTCTTTAAAATTCTTATAAATCTTTTATTAAAATTACTTAAATTGTCATAATTAATTTTAAATTAAAAGATTTATCATCTTAATATTTATTTATTTTTATTAATTTGAGTCGCGAAGCTAATGAAATATGTTTGTTAATGTGTTTTGAATGTATTTTTCGTCTTTAATTTAAAAAAAGTTTTGACATAAACATGGAAAGCCCGACTAGAACTACATTTGTAAATTTTATGTATGTAGCTCTCAGATAACTTCTTTAGATATGCGTGAACTAACGGACCAATTACTACTTGTTTGAGATTGAATTCATGAGTTTAAAAAATACTTTTAATATATAAAAAATTGTGCTAAACAAAAATGTGTCTATTTGGTAAAAATAAATAGGTTAGGAATGGGCGTCACTGTCTGAGCCCTGATCCAGTGGTGTAACCAAGAATTCATGCTTGAGGGGGCCGAACTAAATGCAATGAAAAAATAATTTTTTTTTTTCTCTTTATATATTATGTTACATAAAATATGATAAATACAATCCGAAATAGAAATAAACTAATATTTTATAACATAATATGTGTATTACATATTTATCAAAATTCATAAGTAATGAATCTAGCTTGCTCTTCTTTTTTTTTTTTCTTTTTAATTTTGAAGAGTATTTTTAATTTATAAGTTATTTGTGTTTGAGAACAGAAAATAAGGAGGTAAACATTTTATATTTATATTCGATGATGATTTTATATCCATCGGACTTTTTCAAATTTCAAATGATTTACATCGAGGATCGAAGAATCACATTATGGAATAATTAAGTTAATCCAGAACCACTGAACCAAATTTAGTGTCTCTCCGAAAACAACCTTTCCCACTTGGATAAAAGTAATCCCAAAAGCAAAGTAGTACTACTTTGACAAAGGCTTTAGCTCGTTTAGTAAAACATTTTAGAGAGATTTTTTTTGTAAAACAATTAATTTTATATATATATTAAACATACATACTTACAACTCACATCTCCAATCCCTTGCACACATATACGGTCCTATTAGTATATTGAAGAAACTTAGTATACACCCAAAAAAATTATAAAACAAAAGGAAAACCATACTATATAAATGTGAAAGACACACTACCTTTTATCTGTCAGATATAATAGTTTAACCACATTCTCCTTGTGTTCTAACCTAAACATATTCTACTGGATTGCTAGTAAACCATTGTCATGAGTCCCTGATCTCAGCCTTAACCACCGCGAATGAAATGGAAAAAAAATATTTTCATTGTCATCTAATTCCCTATAGTAGGCAAATATACATCCTTATTAGTATTTTTTTCTCTAAAGTAGAATAGTCAATTTGTAATTTTTCTTTCTAATATGAATAATAAATAAGCTAAGCATATTCACTATTTACAATATAAATTTTGTCTATTATTATTTTTTTCTCCATTTCTTTATTTTACTCTTCCATCCTCTTTCTTTCGCACTATTTTTCACACAAAACAATATTTAAAGAAAAAATAAATACTTAACTAAAGATTTGTAATTTTTCAATAATTATTTTACCTGCTTAAAGATGCTCAAATAATAGCTCCGAAAATACTTAATAGCACGTCCAAGAATAAGATACGCAGAATCGGCAGTGGGTCGCAGCACATGCATGAAGGTGACATGCATGAAGGTGGTCACATGGCGTAAAAATGCAGGAGAATGCCAAAAACTCTTTTTACAAAAATTAGTAGTGGGAAGTGTTTAGTGGTCACATGGCGTCCAAGTCATATCTGATATGACTCATTCAAATTTGAGGTCTATAAATTTTGATGGGTTTGGGAAAGACCCACAGACGTGAAAGCATGGCAAAGAGGGAGAGAGAAAGCCAATGACGTATCCTTTTATTTTTATTCACTTATTTTTAAGTAATTTTAATTTTATAATTAAATTTGAGATGAATTATTCTTAAGTTTTGATTTAATAATATTAAAATTAAAATATGCAAAGTATTTCACTATAAAAAAGGAGTGGCTTACACCACACTACAAGCATCCGGCTTATTAGCGACAAGATTTTCTTACCCTCCAAGATGTTTTAGTAGTCTATTCATTTGTGCCAGCAAAGCAGCTTGAGACGCTTGTAATTTCTTCATTTTTGCCTACATAGCAACTTGTGATTTCTCTAACTTATCATATTTCTCTAGTGATTCAAGTAGTTTCTTTTCAGTTTCTAGCTGTTTAGCCCATCATTGATTATGGTTGTGAAGCTGGCATCGTAGCACGCTGTTGAGGAACTTGACCGGGTAAGTATGACACCACAACCCTTTCCTTTAATATATCCGGAGCGATGTCCTCGTACCTTTTAATTGGTCCATAGTCTAATTCGGCCTAGTCTTGGATTGCATCATCCCCTATTAAGGCCTTGTTTATTAAACCCCACCCCATCCCCTGCACTATTTACTTTTTTTTTTTTTCAAAAAAAAAAAAAAATTCTTATTTTTATATCAAATCATTTATTTTTTATTACTATTCAAATAAAAAAATCACTACAAAATAAAATTTTTCACTTTTCAATACTACTTTTTCATTTCTAAATATCAATCATTATCTCTTTTTTTTTTTTATTTTTTTTTTTTACACATGAACAGTGCCGTGGTGGGGGTGTTGTTTAGGAAGTGTTTGGCAAATGGGATGACCTAAACACTGTAGTTGATGTAAATTGATGTGAAAAAAAGTAAGAATGTTTGGTATAAAAAAAATGAAAAAGTGGTATGAAAAAGTGAAAAAATTTTGTTTTGTAGTGATTTTTTTATTTGAATAATAATAAAAAGTGAATGATTTGATATTAAAAGTGAAAAAGTTAAAATGTTTTGATGTTGATTTTTTTGAAAAATGGTGATGAACAGTGTTTAGCTCATCCCCATCCCCATTACCAAACAAACCCTTAATGTGGTGTTTGGCGAACAACACCAAACACCATCGCACTGTTTATGTGCAAAAATAAAATAATAAAAAATAAAATAATGATTAGTATGAGAAAATAAAAAATAAAAAATTTTGTTTTGTAATAATTTTTTTATTTGAATAATAATAAAAAATAAATAATGTAATATAAAAAGTGAATGATTTAATATAAAAATAAGAATTTTTTTTTTTTAAAAAAATAAAGTGAATAGTGTAATAGAATGTGAAAGGATGGTGAGGGGTTTAACAAACAAGCCCTAACAAACACCCCAAAGCCACCATGCGTTTCCCGAATGTTTTACATGTCTAGTGCCAGTAAACTAAAAAAAAAGTTTAAACATTTCAAATAAGCTTAATCATACAACAAACATAAGGCAAAAAAATGTTGCGATAGTAAAACTCAGCTGTTTAGAGCATCCATTGACCTCCCAAAACAAAATTTATGCCAAATTTTGGCTAAATGCTTTCAATAGGTAGCGTGTAGATCGAGAATGCTCCATAGTTGTTTCTTAAATTCCTAGTTTCGTAACTTTGTATAACATTTCTATTGCTCACAATCTAATTCTTTCTGTTATGTTCATCTTCAGCAGTGCTAACGTTTCAAAACCAAGTAATTCATCAAAAGCCAGATATTTTCTAAATGTGATTTTGTACCAATGGAAGGTTGGGTCTCATGGGTTAAGAAGGTTTGAATTTGTGCGTTCTTCATAAACAAAACTTTGGCTTATATATTGTATAGTTCCATGGGGGTTTAAGTTTTCTAAGTTCATAAACAAAACTTCAACTTGGTTTGGTACTAGATTTACACGGTTTTAAAACTCAGGTATGAAAAAATAAAAAAGTGCAAACTCATGTACCAAAAAGGTTATTAACCATACTTTTTATTATTATTCAAATAAAAAATCATTACAAAGCAAAACTTTTTTACTTTTTTATACCACTTTTTCACTTTTTTTATTTTATTTTATTTATTTTATTTTTTTTTATATCAAACATTCTTACTTACATCAATCTACATTAACTACAATGTCTAAGGAAAATGCTTTGCCAAACAAAGTCGAATCCAACCGTGATGAACCCATATCCCCGATCACATTTTTCACGCCACCGAAGTCATACTCTGGTATGTTGTTCAGATCTGTAGAGTACATTTACATGTGAATTAAATCCTTTAAGATGAATCTTACATGAAAATTATTCTAAGTAAGACCAGTATCGGTTACCTTGCTTAAAACTCTCCAACTTTTTCTCGTATACATT
>NC_081546.1:25191169-25193326 GCF_901000735.1 Corylus avellana
AAAATAATATTTTATTATTATTTTTATTAATGAGATATGTATTTTATTTATAGTCATAAAAATTTTTTTCAAAAATTTTAACTATGAATTAAATATTCTTTTATCCGTAATAAATTGGAGATGATCTTTTTATGTATAGGCTGTGGCCTGTAGTCAAATAAATTATGTTCATCTTTACCCAACTCCAAGAACTCTTTATGGGTTCGGATTCTCTCAATGAATTGCTTTCAATCCCATCACTTAAACAAAATATATATATATATATATATATATATATATATATATATATGATATTTGATAATATCAATAGCAACACGTCTTATAGGATAGAGATTTGTTTTAAAAAAAATCATAAAATTCTACTCTTATCAAATTCTCTATATTTAAAAGGTTGTTACAGTATTTTTTTTTTCTTATAATATGAATAATAAATAGGCTAATTTATTATTTACATTATAAACTTTATTTATTATTATTTTTTTCTCAATTTCTTTGTTTTACTCATCTTTTTTCTTATCAAACTATCTTTTACATAAAATAATATTTAAAAAAGTAGAATAAATAATCTATTGAAGTATGTATAAAAAATAATAATTAAATTAATTTTTTATTTTTTTAACAAATTTTGTTTATTTTCGCCGGGAAAAAAAAAAAAAAAAAAACACTTGATAGCGCATCAAGAAAAGGAGAGGCAGAATCGGTAGTGGAGCGCATACACCAAAGCCGTCAGATGGCGTAAATGCAAGACAGTACTGCACAACTTAACCGAGAAAGAGAGAAGGGGTTGCGGTTTTGACTTCATGTTTTTTAAATATCGAGAATGTGAGAAAGTATGCTACCGTGATGGCTTCTCAAATAAAGGACAACTTACATTTACTTTCCCTTTACTTTTATCTAAGATAATGTTTTTTTTTTTTCTCTCCTTTTAGATGATGTCTTTATGTTATAGAAAGAAAGCACTTTTCGTATCACTAAGGCTCCGTTTGGTTTGCGAAATAGATTTTTAGATTTGACTAATTAACACTAGGTATAACTAATCTTTTGTTTGGTAACACTCTATTTCTGGGAATAGCTTATTCTTATGGAACTACTAATTCCATACACACAAGGTTAGCTAAACCACTAAAAAATGAGTGGCTTAGCTAATCATTTCCTATGAGATTAAATTAATTATGTAAATTGCCACAAATAACTCTACTTGTGGGATTAAATTTCGTTATATCTCTCTGATTCTTCTATATTTCTCTCTCTCTTTCTATATATATATATATATATATTCGTTTCTCTTTTCTCTTTCTATATTTCGTTCTCTTTCTTTTTCTCTCCCTCTTTCTATTTTCTCTCTGATTTTTCTGGTATAGTTTTTCTACAAGTGCCGACGAATTTTTTTTTTTTTTCTCTATGCTGTCTCTCTTCTTTGTACCGTTTCTCAGTTTTTTTTTTTTTTTTTTTTTTTTTTTTTTTTTTTTTTTTTTTTTTTTTTTTTTTTTTTATTTCTTTTGATTCTTTATACCGTTTTTCTTTAATTTTCTTCTCTTCGTTTCTCTGTCTTTTTATTTATGTACCTTTTTTTTTTTATTCTGTTTCTCCGTATTTCTTTTTCTCAGTTTTTTTTTTCTTTGACGGAGAAATAGAATCTGCAAGGTTTTTATAAAATATAAATATATAATCTGTTTTTTTTTTATTTCTTTTGATTCTCTGTACATTCTCCAACTATATTTTTTTTGATTTCAAGATTGAGTTTGATTCTGTTTTATGCAACTATATTTTTTTTTATATATAAATAATTTTGTAGCATAATTGCAAAAAAAAAAAAAAAAAAAAAGAGGCCACATACCTGACGTAATTAAAAACAAAAAAAGAAAAAGAAGTTAGAGTAAAATTGTTTATGTTTTTGTTTTAAAAAAAAGAATGAAAATCCTTAATAATATAAATTGTATTTGTATTATAAGGGTATTTTAGGAAATTTGATCACAATATGATTCCATTCACCAACATATTGCATTGTACCAAACGAATGAATATGATTAACTAGTCTATTCCAGTGTTACAACCAAACAAAGGAATAAGAATAGTTAATCTATTCCATATTCTTTTATTCCCAGTAGTAGCTAATCATTTTCCAATGGACTAGACATTCCGCTAACCAAACGAAGC
>NC_081546.1:25193820-25194060 GCF_901000735.1 Corylus avellana
TACCCACTGGGGGTGGCTCGGCCACCCTCATGGAGCCTTGGGGGTGGCTGAAACCACCCCAAATGGTGGTTGGGGGTGGTTTCGACCACCCCCAGTGGGTACTGGGAGTGGTTTAGGCCACTCCCTTGGGCACCAAGGAGGTGGCTCAGGGGTGGCTCGGCCACCCCATGGCCAAAGGGGGCCACCCCCAAATGGCCAAGCCAACCCCAATTTTTTTTTTTTTTTTTTAAATACATTTTT
>NC_081546.1:25194080-25197860 GCF_901000735.1 Corylus avellana
TACATTTTTCTTTTTAATTTAAAAAAAAAAAATTAAGTAGATGTCACGTAATTGATGCACGTGAAATTTCGTTAAGTCAACTAATGATTAACTGACGGAGGACTAACTTGATCTATTATTAAAACTACAAAGACCTCTCGTAATAAAAATATAATCACAAAAAAATAAAAAATAAAAACTAAAAATCTACGTGAATTAATTTAGTATTTAACCCTATATATCTATCTATATATATATATATATTTTCCTCTGTTTCTTTGGACTTTCATGCATCGCATGCCATGATAGGATGTTTTGTCTTGACATGTTAAATCGCCATTAAATCATATCCATTCCTCAAGATGCGGTCCCAAAATCTCACTGTTTTCATTCGATGTTGGCGAAGTTGCCGAGAACCTTTCTTTCATTCTGTTTTTTTCTTTTTTTTTCTTTCATTCTGTTGTTGTTTGAACCAATTAATCCCCTTATTTTTCTGTTTATTAGGTAATGAAATATTGGTGAAAAGCTTTTATGAAGTTTCCAAGAAAAGTGGCCCATTTTTACTTAGACGATGTTTGTTAAATAATACTAAACACCATTAAGCTATTCATCTTATTTTTTAAAAAAATTAACATCAAATCATTTTTACTTTTTAAATCATATTATTTACTTTTTCTTATTATTTTAAAAAATAATTGCTATAAAATAAAATTTTTCACTTTTCAATACAATTTATTTACTTTTCTATACAAATCATTATTATTATTTTTAAATTTTTTTTTAATATCAAGAGAAGGCCTTAATCTTCTTCACCATGGTCAAAAATTTCTTTCACACTTGTCTTATATGGATTCCGAGAAATCTTTCCATCAGATGATGTGGCATTTGGCAACCGGGTTGGGAACGGCTAGACACTGTATAATATCAATAAGGGTGCATTGCACACGTGACCCATCAAAACCCAATTTCTAAAATTACCCTTTCACCCTTCGTTTTCTTTTGTTGTTTTTCCAGCGCACGGCTTTGGACTCAATCTCCCTCATGGCAAAAGAAGTTGTCTTCTCCTACATGGCTACGGGGTGTCTTTTCCCCTGCAAGCCTGTTGACTTTCCACCACCATACCTTCATCCTCCGACCACCGAACGACAGCCAACCTCTTCACAGGCGACACCTAGGCGACACCCACCTACCCCGGAAGTTGATCAGCGACACCCATGATGGAACCACAGCATCGACGCCTACCATTGAAGTCGATCGGCGATGCCTATTTGAAATAATTTTTAATGGTGCACAAATTCTCATTGATATAAAATAATTGCAATGTGAATATTAACAATAAAATACAAGAGATGAAAACTAGAGTATGAAAAAATCTCACAATGCTATAGAATCACGCAAGAGCGTTGTCCTTAAAGGTTGATTCATGCCTTCTGGTATGTATAATTCGGTGTGATCAGATCATTTGACACGCAACCTCCAAGGATTAGACTATAGCATCTACTTTCGTTAAGGACGCACTTCCAATAACGAAGATTAGTAGAACAACCCTTTGATATTTTTGATAAAAAACCACAAAGAGAAAATAGAAATTGAATGAAATAGATTTCTATGCAGTTGGTCTTCTAAAATAGGACAAAACTCTTTATAAAAAAAATGAGTTTGTCTTTCTTTCTTTCTTGTTGAAAACTTACTCTTCCATAGGATTGGGGATGCTTTTTTTATTTATATAATTAATGACCAAATGGTCATAACACCAAAAAAGGATAAAACATTTGTTAATAATCAAATGGTCAACTACAATAAAAATTGTTAAAAACTAACCGTCAAAACGGTAAAAATCAATTAAAACTAATTTTTATTTAATAACTCATAACCAAGTAATAAATACAAATGATCTTTAAAGTTATATCTTATAACTAAGTAATAAATACAAACGGTCATAAAAGTTATATCTCATAATCAAGTGATAAATACAAACGGTTATAAACCAAAATGGTTAAAGATGATTTTTATTTCTCATTAAAATTCGTGAAGATATTATCAAATGATAAAACATTTTTAAATGACTGAAAAATGAATGTATGTAACAAATATTACAACAATCCCCCACATGTTACAAACATTAGAATAAAAAGAGATTGAATGCATGCATCGATGTGGTACCCGAAAGTTTTAATCGCACCTAAGATAAATAAGTAGGAATTTAATGAATCGTGGTAGAGTTAAACTCTTTTAACCAAATCCACAAGTTAAACAAACTTATCATTGACATAACTTTCTCCAAAAACAAAAAATTAAATCAAATCAAATAAAGAAAATTGAGTTGTTCTACAACGGGTTGATGCCTTATACAGGCCATGCGCCTTTCGGTTTCATGAGTGCTCTAGAGACTTACCAAAGTCTCATAGGAAGTGACACCACTTCCACACTCACATAGGTGGCGTCCATAAAAAATGTGTGTAGAAAACATCTCATCCCAACAAGTAGGGACTATGGACCCATTAAAAGTTTTAAATTGATCCTTACTCACTTTACATCTTTTGTTATTACATCATAAAATGGCTTTTATAAGCGCTCTAGAGACCTACCCAAGTCTCATAGGAGATAGCACCACCTGCCCCGGGCATCATTCTTCTTCGCTTTTTGTTCTGGTACATTTTGCTAGAGAGAGAGAGAGAGGAAGAGCTTTCAATTAATTGCCTGTTTGGATTAGTATCATATTAAACAAGAAGCAAGCTTTTGTTAGATTAGGCATTTTGGGTGATGGTTTAGTTTGATTCTATTGGCCACTTGATTAAATTTCTTGCAAGCACTGCATATATATATATTACAAGCCCCCATCATGGGCACGAATACAAGTCCCTGCATTTGTTTTAAGTTCTGTTCTACATTCACTACAAAAAAAACATTTTTTCCTGACATGAGTTTCCTGACGTGTTCTAGTGTCCGACACGTCAGAAAATTTTTCTGACGGGTCGTTTCTGACGCGTGTCGAGTGTCAGAAACGTAGGTGTCAGGAAAAAAAATTTCCTGACGTGTGACTAGACAACACGTCAGAAAATTCTGACGTGTTACCCACTAATATGTCAATAAATTTTTTCTGACGTTGCATTTTTGACACGTCAGAAATTTTCTGACGTGTCAAAAATGCCACGTCAAAAAATTTCCTGACGTGTGAGTGGGTAACACGTCAGAAAATTAAAAAATTAAATAAAAATTAAATACTTTTTTTTTTAATTTTTTTCTGGAATTTTTAATTATTAATTAATTAAATTATTATTTTTTTTTTCTTTTGAATTCCTCTGCACGCACGGCAGCTCCCTCACGCTGCCGTACGTGCAGATCTGCACCACACCATGGTGAGAGCTGGAGAAAATTTTCTCCAGCTCTCATTTTTCTCTCTCTCTCTTCAAAAAATCAATCTGAAAAACCTAGAAAATCTTCAAAATCGATCTTCTCCTCTTCTTCTTCTTCTTCTTCTCTTCTCCTTTTTTTTTTTTCTTTTTTTTTCTTCTTCTTCTCTTCTCCTTTTCTTTTTCTTCGATCTGCTGCATGCTTCTCAATTTTTCCCCTTCACCTTTTGTTTCTCTTCATCCTCCAGAGGTGCCGTGCAGACTGCAGAGAAGCAGCTGGGAAAAAAAAATGTGCTGCAGGGAGATTGAGACAGGAGAGAGATCGAATGTGCTGGGAAAAAAAAATGAAGAGGTAAAAAATAATAAGTGGGAAAAAGTTGAGGGGAGAAATAAAAAGAGGGAAAGAAGTTCAAAATCCCGCCCAAAGGGGGCCAATCGAGGTAATTTC
>NC_081546.1:25197960-25211753 GCF_901000735.1 Corylus avellana
ATATTGTGTTGTATAAAATTGTTGTTTTATGTTGTTTTATATTGTGTTGTTTTATTATTGCAGAGTATAAAATTGTTGTTAATTTTATGTTGTTTTATATTGTGTTGTTTTATTATTGCAGAATATATATATTGTGTTGTTCTACATATATTGTTTTATTTGATATAGTTTTTAGGTAATATATATATATATATATATATATTGCAGAATATATAAAATATATACATTATGTTGTATATTGCAGAATTGTATGTTTCATTTTGTCATATATTCGCATGATGTTTCAATAATGTATGAGATTGAGTATTTGTGAGCTTGTAATTGATGTTACATTTTTGTTTTTTTAGGAATATCTATTAATTAATTACTTATTGTACGTTGAAAATATAGATGCATGCAAAATGATGTTTCTTATGCTAGGTAGGTTTTTCTTTGTAAATATAATTGTTTTTTTAAATATAATTACTTCACAAGGACCTGGTACTTGTATGCAAGACCAGTGTGGTTGGTACGTGAAATTATGAATCTTACACTGTCCCACTTGCAAATTATAATCAGCCCAGAGAAAAAAAAAAAAAAAAAAAAAAAACACATTTGGAGGAGATTATGAAGTTTCTTAGAGGATTTCATAGGAGGAGATAGATTAGATATGTAGATGAAATATGGACCTACTGGTTGAAGGTGTATTACAGCTGTAATGGTGGTTGAACGTCCCTTCATTCTAACCCCAATTTTATGTCTTTCTTCCATTTCTTTTTTGGGTTTCTCTGCCAAAAATTTTATATATAGTCCAAACCCCACACGTGCCCACACATCCAATCCACAGATTAGATTTATGATAGACCCTCCTTTCTTTTGTGGTTAAATATATGCATTAAAAAAAAAATAGATAAATTAGGGTGGCTCGTGGTAAATGATTATAATATGGGAAAGTTATTACAAATTGATTTATTAGAAAAAAAAATATTTAAATAAAATAGTTCAAATTGTAATATATATATTTTTTTGAAAGTCAACTTGTAATATATATATTTTTTTGAAAGTCCCCACCAAAGAAAATGCTTAAATTTTGGATCAAGTATTTTTTTTTTTAATTTGGTTTTTGTAGATTAATTATAATAGATAAGGGTTATAAATACACCCTTCAGTACGGTTGAATGTAGATACGCATGAATATGTATATATTTTTGGACATAAACAATTTAACCCTATACGAGAATGTATAGGTTTATATTTCTAATGTGGTTCAAATATTTAGGTATCGGTTTATGTTTATATACATGCATGTGCTTGAAAGTATGTATACAATTTGTAAGTCTTATGTATTTATTCCTAACTCATGTACGTAGATAAAAATGAACAAGAGTTGGATGACAAAGTCTAGGGGTACGAGGGAATACAGAGACGGGTGTAGAATGTTTGTGGAGTTTGCAGTTAGTAACTGTAGAACCCTTGATGGATTCATCTATTGCCCTTGTAAGGTTTGTCGAAATAACCGGCGCCACCCGCCGGGTTTCGTATTCGACCACTTGACAGGGGGAAAAGGAATGATGCCGGAATACACACTTTGGTTCTATCACGGTGAGAAGCATGTACAGGATCCTGATACCGGGTCTAATTCCAATCGCCCGGCCTCAGATGCGGGTGCATGTGCAAATCAGGGTGGAGACATGCACGGAATGTTGCGTGATTTATTCGGCATGCACGAAGTAGTTAGGGAAGACAATTGTGAGCCTCAGGCCGTAGTGCAAGGGGGTGAGGAAATTGTGACCGAAGAAGCCGCTGAAGGCGATGCACTAAAGTACTATGCCCTGCTAAAAAAGGCGGAGAAGCCACTTCATACTGGGACAAAACATAGCAAATTAAGTGCCACTGTTCACCTGTACAACTTGAAGTGTGTTGGTGGAGTTAGTAACTCGATTTTCTCGGCTTTCCTAGAGTTCATCAATCAGTTGCTACCCGAGACTAGTGAAACTCTGCCAGTTAATACATATGAGGCGAAAAAGTTTTTGAGAGACATGGGACTAGGCTATGAGAAGATTCCAGCGTGCCGTAATGACTGTATGCTATTCTGGAAGGGCAATAAAGAGTTGGATTCATGTACCGTATGTGGAGAATCTAAATGGACGGAAGCAATCAATTTAGATGAGGACGGTCAACCCATATCATCGGGCAAGAAACGTCCGGTGAAGGTGTTGCGGTGGTTTTCACTCATACCACGACTACAGAGGTTGTTTATGTCAGAACATACAGCACGCTTTATGAGGTGGCATGCAGAAGGCCGCACTAAGGATGGCGTATTGAGGCATCCAGCCGACGGCTTAGCATGGAAGTCATTTGACAATTTACATCGGGAGTTTTCAGCGGACAGCAGGAATGTAAGGCTCGGACTAACCTCTGATGGATTTAATCCATTTGGGAATATGACTACATCGCACAGCACTTGGCCTGTAATGGTTGTACCATACAACTTGCCTCCTTGGATGTGCATGAAACACACATCTTTTATACTATCATTGATTATCCCGGGCCCAAGTTCACCTGGAATGGATATAGATGTCTACCTTCAACCCTTAATTGAAGAGTTACAAGAACTATGGAATGTAGGGGTACGCACATATGACGTCTCAAAGAAAAATAATTTTGTTATGCGAGCGTAGTTGATGTGGACAATTAATGACTTCCCAGCATATGCAGATTTGTCTGGATGGTCTACCAAGGGTGAGAAGACATGTCCTTGCTGTATGAACTCGACAAGGTCAAAATGGTTAAAACATGGCCATAAATGGTGTTATATGGGGCACAGGCGATACTTGCCCATGGATCATCCATGGAGACGAAACAAAAGCACATTTGACGGCAACGTAGAACTAGAATGTGCCCCTGATGTGCCAAGTGGAGATGAAGTCATAAGCCAATTAGAAGGGATGGTGTTTGGGGATGAGAACGCCGGTCAGGCAAGGGAGGCTGAGAAAAAAGAAAGAAAAAAGCAGGAGACGAATAATGGCCATGTAGTGTGGAAGAAGAAAAGTATTTTCTTTAGGTTGCCGTATTGGAAAGATAATTTATTGCGGCATAATCTTGATGTTATGCACATAGAGAAAAACGTCATGGACAACATACTTGGTACAATACTAGACATTCCAGGGAAAACGAAGGACAACCTCGCCGCCCGCTTAGATTTGCAAGAAATGGGCTTGAGACGTACACTTCATACATTTGTGGACCCGCAGGATGGTAAGACCTATTTTCAACAAGCTACCCACACGATGTCCAAGGATGATAAAACACATTTTTTGAAAGTGCTACAAAATGTAAGGGTGCCCGACGGATATGCCTCGAACATTTCTCGTTGTATACGACTTAAGGACCGTACGATATCGGGGTTAAAGAGTCATGATAGTCATGTACTGATGCAGCAACTTCTACCTATTGCATTGCGTGGATCACTTCCAAGTAATGTTGTTAGACCTCTTGTTGAGATGTCCACATTCTTCAGGAGCCTATGTTCAACAACATTGACCGAACAGAATATTGACCGACTACAGTGTGACATCTGTATCACGTTGTGCAAGATGGAACAGGTTTTCTCCCCCAGCTTCTTTACGAGCATGGTTCATGTGGTCGTGCATCTTATCCGTGAATGCCGACTCGGTGGACCTGTACAGTATAGATGGATGTATCCGGCAGAGAGGTAAAATTTGTTTACGGATATTCTTCTATTTTTTGGTTTCAGGTGCCAATACATGACAAGTACTAACTAAACTGAAAATATGTATTGGTTCATATTTAGGAGCCTTGGAGTATTCAAATCTAATGTGCGCAACAAAGCGGCTCCTGAGGGCTGCATTGCGGAGGGCTACATAGCAACTGAGTTGGTGACGTTTTGTTCGAGATATTTAGAGAATACACTAACCTTTCACAATAGGATACAAAGAAATCTGGATGGTTCAAAGGAAAATGGAACACGAGTCCGACTCGACCGAATCACAATGACACAGATACACCGGTATATTATGTTCAACTTGGACGAGTTTCATCAATTGCGGACGTAAGTGGAGATCTTTTGTTGGCACATTGCATGCTCAATGAACTTGTGACAATATTGCTCGTATTGAATTATAATTAACATAATATCGAATTGTAGGATGCACATAGATACGCTTAGGCGATCATGCAATAGGGGACGAACAACAGAGGCTCAGTTGGAAACCCAACATTATGACTTGTTCTGCGAGTGGTACCGTGACTACGTAAGAATGATGTGATGTTTACCTTATCACAATTGTCGGAGTTATTTGCGTGCTATTTTTAAAATCAACTAAAGCTAATAACCGTGCGTTTCCATTGTACGTAATATATTCACAGGTCGATCGATTGGACGAGCGATCCAGGAATGAACTTGGTGACAAATTGGTAATGCATTGTAGAGGGCCGAGGGAGGCAGCAGTCAGATACAATAGATATGTGGTTAACGGCAAGCTGTTTCGCACTATTGCATCTGATGCCGGAAAGAGGACTCAGAACAGCGGGGTGTGTGTGCCGACTCTTGATGGCGACACGTACTACGGGAAGTTAACGGAAATAGTTGAGGTTGAGTATTACGACAGGACTAAGTACGTTATGTTTAGGTGTGATTGGGCAGACAACACGAGGGACAAGGGGTACAAGGTGGATGAGTATGGTATAGTACTTGTCAACTTCAAAAACCTTGTCCACATGGGAGAACTGATTTCTGATGAGCCGTATGTGCTAACTTCATAAGTTGACCAGGTATTTTACGTACAAGATGATAGGTGCCCAGATTGGGCTTGCGCAGTAAGGACCAAGCCTAGAAACATATACGACGTTGGTCAGGTTGAAGGACATCAAGATTCATGTGCCAATTACCACGAGTGTGAGCCTCTTATTTTGCCCAGCAATGTTGATCACGATCTACAAGATCATATCGAATACGTCAGACACGACTTAGATCCAACCGAAGCGTATGTATAGTAGTATAATTAATTTTATATTTATGTTTTGATTGGTAGTTGTTCACTACATGCACATTACATCAACACACTTAATTAAGCTGTGCACTATTATTCATGCATACTTAATGTAGTAAATATTTCATACATTGTTTAAGAAATTAATTGGGTTTGTGGTGTTTTTTACAGAGTACCATGAGTACAAAGGGGAAGAGGAAAGCACGCAGGGGCTCGTCCGCAGTGCGGCAGTCTACGTCGCCTGGGTCTCCGGCAGTCCAACTTGATGACAGCGAGCAACAAGACGTTGCTCAGCTTCTTGGGATACAGGAAGGATATCGACCAGTTCTTCTAGGTACGATAGAAGGGGAGACCCCTGTCCATGCTCCATACACTCGGGCAGGCATGGCCCAAACCGGGTTTCGGGTTGATTCGTACCCGTACAGCGAGTTACAACAGAGTTATGAGGGCGATGTCGAGCGGCTTTACACCCAGCATAGCGCAGGTACGCCCGACTGTTTTTTTAAAGATTCAAAAGATTGAAAGTTTCTAACTATATTGGTGCAATATCAATTATATTTAACTACAACTACAATTTCATAGAATTCTAAACATTATTAAAAACTACAAAGCAGGTCTGGAGGACACTGAGACAGAGGCCCAGGAACACATGGCAGGTGGGGCACAGGCCACAGATGCCCCGCAGCCCACCAACCCTGCTCCCGACGCTCGGTTACGCCCTCGGCAGGTCCGGATCATAAGTAAGTGTATATACTTTAATGTCGTTGTTGATTTGGTTTTAATTTACTTGTTACCTAGTATTGAATTCGAAATAACTTACCTAACTAATTTTTAATTTGTTAGGTACTGATTCTGAAGGAAACACCGTTATTGAGGTGTTTACCATTCTTGATTCGCACAGGCGGCCGGGAGTCCCCCCCGGCAAACGGATCATTTTGGAGTACAATGCATCATTCCAGCCCGTTGGATTTAGTGCCGTGCGGTTTAGACGGATGACCGGAGACATAGTTAGGAGCGGAAATTTTGTTCGAATACCGGACGATTGGACGAAGGTACCGGACCGTACCAAGGAGGATATTTGGAACGCCTTGATGGTATGTTTTTTAATAATAAGTTAAACACTAGTAATGTATATATGTATATATACGCTCTAAGTTGCAAATATATATGTGTGTTTAGTAAGTAAATGCATATACACATATATATATATTTTTTTTAATTTATCAATGTTGAACTTGTGCAGGCATACTTTTTCGTTCCACCCGAGTACAACTTGGAAGCAGTAAAAAATGAAGCATTTAAAGATATGGGCTCCAAGCTGCGGACTTGGAGGCACGATCTTAAAAAAATATGTGCCATTACGGAGGAAGATACGCCGGACACTATACGGGCAAGACTGGGGGGACAGACGCTAGGCGAGTACAATGCTGTCGATCTGGATATCTTATTGGAGAGATGGTGTACCCAGGAGAATAGGGTAGGTCATGAGTTAAATTCTTAGTGTTGTGTACTGTCATTTATTGTAATTGTATTGGTATTAACATATTAAAAGTGTTAACTGTGTAGGAGTATGCGGCGAAAATGAAGAGCTTGCGAGCATTAAATGATTCTCCACATTGCACCGGATCAATGAGCTATGCCAGGTTGACACATGAGGAGGTACGTGTGTAATTTATCCTATATATATCTAACATTATATCATTTGATATATTTAAAAATAAATGTATGTCCTATTTTAAATGCAGGCCGAACGTTTGGGCCATCAACCTACTCGTGCACAAAATTATGTCAAATCACACACGAAGAAGGGCGGTGGATATCCGAATGATATTGTGAAGGAGAGATGTGTATGCTATTCACTTTTCATATGTTGTTTTGCTTGTATATTTGATAAATTATTTGCGATTAACAGTTGTGCGACCCATTGACTCAATAATTAATGTGACATTCAGGAAAAGATGAATGAGCTTATACCCACCGACCCTGCAGCATCGTCTAGCATCACAGAGGGAACGGTCAGGTGGGCGCCAAACGACGCATTCGCCCAGGCAATGGGAAATAAGCCTGAGTATGCCGGTCGGGTTCGGATGGCCGGACCAAATATTCTGCCTGTGCGAGGGACCATACACTCATACTATACACCGTCACAGGCACGGTCAAGAAACGTCAGGTACTCCACGATATCACAAGACACACTTGATAGAGCGCTTGACGCGGAGAGGGCGAAGCACAAGGAAGAGATGGATGCGTTGTTGGCCGAGAACAATGCGCGGGTAGCCCAGCAAGTGGCGGAGCAGATGGCTGAGAACAATGCGCGGGTAGCGCGACAGGCAGCTGAGCAGGAGGCTGAACGTCAGGCAAGGTTTGACGCCCGTTTTCGCCAACTTGAGGAAATGATCCGGTTTCACACCCCACCAGACAATGCTTCCCCACCCTTTGCGATGGTGCGATCGTCGGTCGACAGTGGATCAGGTACTGCCTTTTTTTAATAGTCAATTTAGTTTTATAACTGTCCCTATATATATATATTTAGAATTTGGATATGTTGTAGTCATTCTAAATAATTAATGATGTTGTAAATCTTGCTTAAATTACGCTAACTTCAACGTTTTACCTATTTTAGTTATATCATTTACTATGTAATAATTAACAACTGAGTTAGGTGAATATTCGGGCATTTTTCTTTCACTTTACCGACGTGATTGTTTGTATTCGGGCTCAATGATTGTTTGTATTATCATCTACCGTTAGTGGATTTTATTTGTTTGGTGGTTGTTTTATTGGTGAATATTGTTTGTTTTATCATTTGCAGGTAATGGACATCGTCGAGAGGATGCTATGGATGTCAATGATCGCTAGTCTGGTCGAGAATTTGAGGCTATTCGCAGTTGTGTATAAGTTGATGTAATTGTATTTGTGTATATTATGTTAGTATGTGACATTTTTGGTGTGTTGAAGTTAGTTTATATATATATTTGTGATTGGTGTATATATATTATGTTATTTGTGTTATTATGGTGTGTTGAAGTTAGTTTTGATGGGTAGTTTGTGATTGATGTTAATGGATATGATGTATGTTATTTGATGGAAAAATTGTATATTATTTACATGGTTTTGATGGATAGATTGAATATCAGGTGAACCGTAACACAAAATTCGGGTATAGTCCTGAAATAAATCACAAAAAATATAGGGAGGAGGGAAAAAATCTGGTTCAAAACGAACCAAATTGCTGACGTGTCAGTTTTTGACACGTCAGGAAATTCTTGACGTGTCAAAAATTGACACGTCAGGAAATTACTGACGTGTCAAAAATTGACACGTCAGTAATTTCTTGACGTGTCAGTTTTTGACACGTGAGGAATTTCCTGACGTGTCAATTTTCACACGTCAGAAGATTTACTCACGTGTGAAAATTCAGCACGTCAGTAATTCCTGACGTGTCAATTTCGACACGTCAGGAATTCCGATTTCCTGACACCCACATTCTTCACGACCGAAACACGTCAGGAAAGCCCCGTCAGCAAGATTTACTGACGTGTCAGGTCGTCCGACACGTCAGTAACCATGGGTCAGCAAAAAATGTGTTTTTTGTAGTGGAAAATTCTGACGTGGCCGTCTGCCACGTCAGAAAATTCTGACGTGGCGGTCTGCCACGTCAGAAAATTCTGACATGGCGGTCTGCCACGTCAGAAATTTTCTGACGTGGCAAATTTTGCAACGTCAGAAATTATATCATTTTTAAATTTTTCAAATTTGTAATATTTTTCTGACGCTCCAACATTTAAAACGTCAGGAAAAATTTTTCTGACGTTTTATATATAACACGACAGAAAATTGCTGAGGTGGCAAAAAAATTACACTGTAGCACACGTCAGAAAACCCCTTTTTTTTTGTAGTGATAACTAGAGGAGAAATTGGCTGGCTGGAGGTCTAGAGTAAGTTGAGTAACCCATGTTTCACTTTCTGGTAAAGGTGAAACATGGGTTTTGCGATATAATATGTCAATCCATTTGTGGTAATTCCCATTATAGGCTGGCCCGTCACTAATATTGAAAGATTAAAAAAATTGTCTTTTGTTTTGCCTTACGCTTAAGGTAGAGAGAGAAAAAGAAAAAAGAGACCACACTCTCTAGGTTGTGCACCACATATTTGGCATAACGATGAAGGCATGAGGTTTTAAGAAAAATCTTCATCAAAATTCCATTCTTCTTTCAAGTTTCACAAAGAAAAGGTTAGTCTTTTATCATATTTTATGTGTTCTTTGATTTATGATAAGGAAGAGTGAAGATTTACGGGAAATTCCACAAAAAGGTTTTTGGTTTTGTGAAAACCTAGTTCCAGCATAACAATTACATGAGTGGTAAGCAGAATGCAAAATCCAACACCTCAGAGAATATTGAAATACAACTTCCAAGTCTTATGTAACCAAAATCAAAGATAAAAGTTATGAGTTTTTATGTTCTTTTGGTTTTCTTTCTTTCCCAACTCTATACATTCTGCAACAATAAAAACTAGCAGACAAGAACAGCCTGTGGCAAAGATTAAGAAACAAAATATAGATGAAAGACTAACCTTTCAGATGAGCTAGTATCAATCTCAACACTCAACTTCAGCATGGAAGCAACCTCCTCTGCTATTTTTTGTTTCTCAGCTGAAGATGGCCCAGAAAGCAAGAAAAAAGCCTTTAGGCCCTTTACCACCCCACCTTCAGCACTTGAAGTATATCATTGAACAAATGCATGCCAACCAACTCAGGATTAAGAATTTACCTGCCTTTATTGCTTCTTGGCAAATTGCTCATTCAAGCCCAAAGATAATCCTTTATGAGAGACAAGTTGGCCATAAGAACTCTGTTTGACTTCCTGATTCCCAATATCTTTACTTTTGAAATTTTTTCAGGGCCAAGCTTTTCAATAATCGATCTAAGAAACAGATAAAAGAAAATATTAGCTTTCTTCTATTCTGTCCCTAGAAGCACAAAACCTGCTGAAACTCAAAGTAGCAATGCACAATGATCAAGAATTATAGTAACTGAAGACCAAGAGTTCATTCAAAAGAGAAGGAACTCCTATATATGCACTTCTCTATGCTACAAATATCCTTTTTTTTTTTTTTTTTTTGGCGAGTAACATGGAACAGATAGCCGGCCACTACATCAATTAAACTCACAAAAAATACCATTACAATTGTGATACACTTATAGGATATAACTGATGTTGTTCCCAGGTAGAATCTCATCCTTAAATCCCATTTCGCCGGATGCTCTTCTTAATAATTAAGTAGGGTAGAGAGAGAGAAAGATATAATACTTTATAAATAAAATAGATCTTTTTTATAGATATTTTCTCCAGGGTAAGGCAAAGGATGAGTATTCATATTAGTAGTTAATCTTCTAAAGGTTATATCTGAAATCATAGTTTATGGACCTCTAAGATCTAAGAAGGTTAATATGACGCACCCTCGAGTTACCCCCTTGGGGAAGGTATGGCCGAGCATGGCAAGAAATAAATACATGCAACTTGAATTTAATATGTTCCCAAGAAATTATTCAGATGCTCTTGCTAATGTTTCAGAGTTATTGCCCAAAAAATAGTAAACGATCCAATTGTCAAGCATGACTGCTAGACAAACAAGATGTCTTAATAGAGTGATTTTTATCCCTTGATCAACTATATCAGGCTAGAATTGTAGGGTTTAGCAAGATGGTAGGGGCTCGAGAAAGATGGAGAAGAAGGGGCAGAGGCAATGAGTTATGGAAATGGTTTTTCTTCTAGTCAGTGAAAATATGTCTTCGAACTGTTTGAGCTAGGCTGATTTCTGTATGTCTGTCATGGCCGAAACCGCAGGATATAACTGGTTTTTAAATTGAGCACACTCTTATCCGTGTCCCTGAAGTTAGGTTTTTCTTGTCCATATGCCGAATTTGACCGAGCAATAGACCTTGTTTTGGCATTTTGATATTTGTATATATGCTCCTGTATTGCGGTACAATTTTTACAATTTTTTTTTTTTTTTTTTTTTTTTTTTTAAGGGAAAATTTCACTAAGGACACCCAAACTTCCACCCGTTTTTAAATACCCCCCTGAACTTCAAAATCTCTCAATTTAGTCCCCTGAACTTTCAATTGCTCTCAATTTGGACGCTTCCGTTAATTTTAGCTGTTAAAAATTCAAAAAAGACCAAAATATCCATGATTTTTGTTTTTTTAAAAATAAAAAAAACGTTTTAGAAGTTGGAATT
Source organism: Corylus avellana (assembly GCF_901000735.1). NCBI lineage: Eukaryota > Viridiplantae > Streptophyta > Magnoliopsida > Fagales > Betulaceae > Corylus > Corylus avellana. The sequence continues at coordinate 25,209,195 of NC_081546.1, forward strand.
TTATACAAAAGTCAGGAGTATAAACGTCATGTGACTTTTAAAATCAAACGGAGAGGTCCAAATTGAAAGCAATTGAAAGTTCAGGGGGGGAAGTTTGGGGGTCCTTAGTGAAGTTTTCCCTTTTTTTAAAGATCAATATGAGGTTTCTTGGGGGTTCTTTGTATGGTGGTTCAATGGTGAAACTGTTTTCTGTCTAAGGGTCCGAACTCTGAACTGGTATTTCAAAATTTTGGTTTGCGACTTGGGATTTGTAAATTTGGGGCCTAGGGTTTAGGGTTATAGGAGTCTCACCTACAAGATTTGTTTTACCAGGTTCAGATTTGATGTGCCTCCATTTTCATAATGCTTTTTGATTGATGGATATATATATTTTTTTCTTTCAAAATATAACTGTTCTATGCATTAACGGATATGATGATGTTTCATTCGAAATCTCTTTTCATTTCTCTCAAGCGCAGTGTCAATAGTCTTTGACAAAATCATTTTCCCTTCACAACCATCACGAGTTAATTATGTCTGCAAATAATGATGCGTCGAGTGGCTGTCCATTATGTCGTTGTAGAGTTGTTGCATTCGTAAGTTATTCCTGGACAAATGATAATTACAGTAGAAAGTGGTATGTGTGCGAAAAGTATAAGGTATTGTATGACATTTATTTTCCATGCCTAACTTTTTGGACCAATTTTATTTGGTTTTGTATAATTTTGACATTTCTTCCAAATTTTGTATCTTGTAGCAAGTTGGTGATTGTGGCTTCTTTCATTGGGCCGACAACAAAATGACATTTTACGAAAAAAAAAATAATGCAATGGTTGAAGGACATTGAAGAGCAAACCCGGGCAGAAGTTGGTAGACTTGAAAAATTGTTGGCTTCTGAACAAGCACAATACACAGCACTTGTGGAAAACATGTTACATTCTAGGGATGAAATGTGAAAATCTATGGTAATGCATAACCAATCTAGAGAAAATAATTTCCAGTTAAAGCAAAAGATGTATTATGCTATGTTGGCTTTGATTATCTTACTTGTGCTCCTTTATGTTGGCGGTTACAACGAATCTAGTAGTAACAAGTTGATGTTAAGATAAACTCCTTAACTCTATTAGCAGATACTTAACCGTTGTAATTTCTATTTTTTTGTATTTTGTCTTAATTGTGTTAGTCCTTTGAGCCGATTATTGTTGAATTTCTTGATTGGCATTTGTGAAATTTTTTAGATAGCATTGTCTACTTAGATGCAAAGGTACACATACAATTCTAGACTTAGCGACTTGCATTAAATAAGTAAGTTTGATTAAGATATAGATTAGATGGTCCTAAACCAAAAAAAAAAAAGAAAAAAAAAAAGAGGGAAAAACCTAACATAGTTAACATAAATTACACATCATCTGCGGTTTTCCACATGTAAGATATCATTGCCTCTCGAACTATAATCATCATTTCCTTGCTTTCGGAGGTTCGGTTCAGTGGTTGTCCATGCGCTACTTACAGAACGGGTGTCATTGTAGGCAATTGCGCTACATCGATCAAATCTTGCCCGTAATGCATCTTTAGGGCAAGACGAAATAGTGGATCATCAGCACTGCAGTCTTTGCGAATGAAGTTGTGTACCACACAGCATGCGACCACAAATAGTCGCTAGTTCTCAATCGGATATAGATGCATATTCTCGAAGATAGGGAATCAAGCTTTTCATACTCCAAAATTTCTTTCCACAGCTGATCGTAATGAGGAGTGCCTATAATTAAACTGTTCAACTGCATTCTTCAGACGATGTCGACCATGGCGAAAATCTTGCAAATGGTATAGCTAGTTGTAATGTGGGGGTAAAAAGCCCTTGTAGCATCTGCAGACCGAGTCAACCAAGTAAAAGTAATCTAAAGATAAGCAAGTACAATAATATATCAAACAAGGTTCCAATATAAAAATAAGGGTAAATGTATTATAAGTCCCTAAACCCGAAACATAGACATGTCTCCATATAGTACCTTCGACCGATATGAGAAAAGAGCAGTAAGATCATAGATGCACTCCAGGAAAATCCGCTAGTCATGGGTGCTGCTCTCCCAACCAGCATAAACGTATGTGAAGCAAAGGTCGAAGTCAGTAACGCACATGACATTATGTGCTGTTGTGGACTTCCTACTTCTGTAGGGCACAATGTTCTCACCTTGAACGCATGTTTTAACGTGGGTGTTGTCAATTGCCCCAATACATTTCTGGTTACAACAGTATTACCGAAAAATTGATCAGATATATGACACAAAAAACAATATATATATGCCATTTATTTACAAGTAATACGATATGTTATACTATGACGTACCACAAACCATGGATAGTAGCGGCTATTTCGTGCGACATATGGATGAGGCATCTCCATCGCAGCTAGACGTATAATAGTTTTCCCAAGCCTGCACAGCGTTTTAGCCGTCTAATTAACGTAAACGCTTATCATGTGTAATGAACGTTGTCGCCTATTCGCTACCATCCTTTGAATGTGGCACTGTACCATTACAAGGCAAAATGCTGCAACTTGCTCTGTGATCTTAACATACC
>NC_081546.1:25211853-25218340 GCF_901000735.1 Corylus avellana
AAAGAGAGAAGGGGTTGCGGGATTGACTTCATGTTTTTTTAAATATCGAGAATATGAAAAAGTATGCTACCGAGATGGCTTCTTAAATAAAGGACAACTTACATTTACTTCCCCTTTACTTTTATCTAAGAAAATGTTTTTATTTTTATTTTTTTTAACATGATGTCTTTATGTTGTACGAAAGCACCTTCCGTATCACTAATTTCTAATTTCATATATGATTTTTTTTTTTTTTTATATATTTTCCTCTGCCTCTTTGGACTTTCATACATCGCATGCCATGATAAGATGTTTTGTCTTGACATGTTAAATCGCCATTAAATCATATCCATTCCTCAAGATGTTTTGTCTTGACATGTTTTCATTCGATGTTGGCGAAGTTGCTGAGAACCTTTCTTTCATTCTGTTTTTGTTTGAACCAATTAATCCCCTTATTTTTCTGTTTATTGGGTAATGAAATATTGGTGAAAAGCGTTTATGAAGTTTCCAAGAAGAGTGGCCCTTTTTTACTTAGTCGATGTTTGTTAAATAATACTAAACACCATCAAACTATTCATCTTATTTTTTTTAAAAAAATTAACATCAAATTATTCTTACTTTTTAAATCATATTATTTACTTTTTATTATTATTTAAAAAAAAATCACAGTAAAATAATTTTTTTTTCTTTTCAATACAATTTCTTTACTTTTCTATCTAAATCATTATTATTATTTTTTTAATTTTTTTTAATATCAAGAAAAGGCCTTAATCTTCTTCACCATGGTCAAAAATTTCTTTCACACTTGTCTTATATGGATTCCGAGAAATCTTTCCATCGGATAAGGTGGCGTTTGGCAACTGGGTTGGGAATGGCTAGACACTGTACAATATTGATAAGGGTACATTGCACACGTGACCCATCAAAACCCAATTTCTAAAATTACCCTTTTACCCTTCGTTTTCTTTTCTTGTTTTTCCAGCGCACAGCTTTGGACTCAATCTCCCTCACGGCAAAAGAAGTTGTCTTCTCCTACATGGCTACGGGATGTGTTCTCCCCTGCGAGCCTGTCTGACTTTCACCCCCCCCATCCCATACCTTCATCCACCGGCCACCGAATGACAGCCAACCTCTTAACAGGCGACACCCACCTACTTCGGAAGTCGATCGGCGACACCCACGACGAAACCACAGTAGCGACGCCCGTTGGAAATAATTTTTGATATTGCATAAATTCTCATTGATATAAAATAATTACAATATGAATATTGACAATAAAATACATAAAATACAAGAGATGAAAAATAGAGTATGGAAAGATCTCACAATGCTATATAATCACGCAAGAGCGTTGTCCTTAAAGGTTGATTCGTGCCTCTCGGAGTGTATAATTCGGTGCGATCGGATCATTTGACACGCAACCTCCCAGGATTAGACTATAGCGTCTACCTTCGTTAAGGATGCATTTCCAATAATGAAGACTAGTAGAATAAACCTTTAATCTTCTTAATAAAAAACCGCAAAGAGAAAATAGAAATTGAATATAATAGAATTTTATGCAATTGGTCTTCTAAAATAGGACAAAACTCTTTATAAAGAAAATGAGTTTGCATTTCTTTCTTTATATAATTAATGACCAAATAGCCATAACACCAAAAAAGGGTAAAACATTTGTTAATAATCAAATGGTCAAACTACAATAAAACTTGTTAAAGACTAACGGTCAAAACGGTAAAAATCAATTAAAACTAATTTTTATTTAATAACTCATAACCAAGTAATAAATATAAACGGTCATAAAAGTTATATCTTATAACTAAGTAATAAATACAAACGGTCATAAAAGTTATATCTCATAACTAAGTAATAAATATAAACGGTTATAAACCAACATGATTAAAGATGATTTTTATTTCTCATAAAAACTCCTAAAGATATTATCAAATGATAAAATATTTTCAAATGACTGAAAAATGAATGTTTGTAACAAATATTACAACAATCCCCCACATGTTATAAACATTAGAATAAAAGGAGATTGAAAGCATGCATCGATGTGGTACCCGAAAGTTTTAACCGCACCTAGGATAAATAAGTAGGAACTTAATGAATCATGGTAGAGTTAAACTCTTTTAACTAAATCTACAAGTTAAAACAAACTTATCATCCACATAACTTTCTCCAAAAACAAAAAAATCAAATCAAATCAAATAAACAAAAAGTCGAATAAAATCAAATAAAGAAAATCGGGTTGTTCTATAGCGGGTTGGGGCCTTATATAGGCCATGCGCCTCTGGGTTTCATGAGTGCTCTAAAGACTTGCCAAAGTCTCATAGGAAATTGCACCACCTCCACACTCATATAGGTGGCGTCCATAAAAAATGTGTGCGGAGAACATCCAATCCCAACAAGTAGCGATTATGGATCCATTAAGAGTTTTAAACTCATCCTTACTCATTATACATATTTTGTTATTACACCATAAAATAGCTTTCATGAGCGCTCTAGAGACCTACCCAAGTCTCATAGAAGATAGCACCACCTACCCCGAGCATCATTCTTCTTCGCTTTTTGCTATGGTACGTTTTGCTAGAGAGAGAGAGAGAGGGGGGGGAGAGCTTTCAATTAACTGCCTGTTTGGATCAGTTTTGTATTAAACAAGAAGCAAGCTTTTGTTAAATTAGGCGTTTTGGGTGATGGTTTAGTTTGATTCTATTAGCCACTTAGTTAAATTTCTTGCAAGCACTGCCTATATATATATATATTACAAGCCCCATCATGGCCGGGCACGAATACGAGTCCCTGCATTTGTTTTAAGTTCCGTTCTACATAACTAGAGGAGAAATTGGCTGGCTGGAGGTCTAGAGTAACCCATGTTTCACTTTCTGGTAAAGGTGAAACATGGGTTTTGCGATATAATATGTCAATCCATTTGTAGTAATTCCCATTATAGGCTGGCCCGTCACTAATATTGAAAGATTAAAAAAATTGTCTTTTGTTTTGCCTTACACTTAAGGTAGAGAGAGAAAAAGAAAAGAGAGACCACACTCTCTTGGTTGTGCACCACATATTTGGCATAACGAAGAAGGCATGAGGTTTTAAGAAAAATCTTCATCAAAATTCCATTCTTCTTTCAAGTTTCACAAAGAAAAGGTTAGCCTTTTATCATATTTTATGTATTCTTTGATTTATGATAAAGAAGAGTGAAGATTTACGGGAAATTCCACAAAAAGGTTTTTGGTTTTGTGAAAACCTAGTTCCAGCATAACAATTACATGAGTGGTAAGCAGAATGCAAAATCCAACACCTCAGAGAATATTGAAATACAATTTCCAAGTCTTATGTAACCAAAATCAAAGATAAAAGTTATGAGTTCTTATGTTCTTTTGGTTTTCTTTCTTTCCCAACTCTATACATTCTGCAACAATGAAAACTAGCAGACAAGAACAGCCTGTGGCAAAGATTAAGAAACAAAATATAAATGAATGACTAACCTTTCAGATGAGCTAGTATCAATCTCAACACTCAACTTCAGCATGGAAGCAACCTCCTCTGCTATTTTTCGTTTCTCAGCTGAAGATGGCCCAGAAAGCAAGAAAAAAGCCTTTAGGCCCTTTACCACCCCACCTTCAGCACTTGAAGTATATCATTGAACAAATGCATGCCAACCAACTCAGGATTAAGAATTTACCTGCCTTTATTGCTTCCTTGGCAAATTGCTCCTTCAAGCCCAAAGATAATCCTTTATGAGAGACAAGTTGGCCATAAGAACTCTGTTTGACTTCCTGATTCCCAATGATCTTTACTTTTGAAATTCTTTCAGGGCCAAGCTTTTCAATAATCGATCTAAGAAACAGATAAAAGAAAATATTAGCTTTCTTCTATTCTGTCCCTAGAAGCACAAAACCTGCTGAAACTCAAAGTAACAATGCACAATGATCTACAATTATTGTAACTGAAGACCAAGAGTTCATTCAAAAGAGAAGGAACTCCTATGCACTTCTCTATGCTACAAATATCCTTTTTTTTTTTTTTTTTTTGGCGAGTAACATGGAACAGATAGCCACTACATCAATTAAACTCACAAAAAATACCATTACAATTGTGATACACTTATAGGATATAACTGATGTTGTTCCCAGGTAGAATCTCATCCTTAAATCCCATTTCGCCGGATGCTCTTCTTAATAATTAAGTAGGGTAGAGAGAGAGAAAGATATAATACTTTATAAATAAAATAGATCTTTTTTATAGATATTTTCTCCAGGGTAAGGCAAAGGATGAGTATTCATATTAGTAGTTAATCTTCTAAAGGTTATATCTGAAATCATAGTTTATGGACCTCTAAGATCTAAGAAGGTTAATATGACGCACCCTCGAGTTACCCCCTTGGGGAAGGTATGGCCGAGCATGGCAAGAAATAAATACATGCAACTTGAATTTAATATGTTCCCAAGAAATTATTCAGATGCTCTTGCTAATGTTTCAGAGTTATTGCCCAAAAAATAGTAAACGATCCAATTGTCAAGCATGACTGCTAGACAAACAAGATGTCTTAGTAGAGTGATTTTTATCCCTTGATCAACTATATCAGGCTAGAATTGTAGGGTTTAGCAAGATGGTAGGGGCTCGAGAAAGATGGAGAAGAAGGGGTAGAGGCAATGAGTTATGGAAATGGTTTTTCTTCTAGTCAGTGAAAATATGTCTTCGAACTGTTTGAGCTAGGCTGATTTCTGTATGTCTGTCATGGCCGAAACCGCAGGATATAACTGGTTTTTAAATTGAGCACACTCTTATCCGCATCCCTGAAGTTAGGTTTTTCTTGTCCATATGCCGAATTTGACCGAGTAATAGACCTTGTTTTGGCATTTTGATTTTGTATATATGCTCCTGTATTGCGATACAATTTTTACAATTTTTTTTTTCTTCCCTTTTTTTTAAGATCAGTATGAGGTTTCTTGGGGCTTCTTTGTATGGTGGTTCAATGGTGAAACTGTGTCTAAGGGTCCGAACTCTGAACTGCTATTTCAAAATTTTGGTTTGCGACTTGGGATTTGTAAATTTGGGGCCTAGGGTTTAGGGTTATAGGAGTCTCACCTACAAGATTTGTTTTACCAGTTTCAGATTTGACGTGCTTCCATTTTCATAATGCTTTTTGATTGATGGATATATATATATATATTTTTTTTCAAAATATTATTGTTCTATGCATTAACGGATATGATGATGTTTCATTCGAAATCTCTTCTCATTTCTCTCAAGTGCAGTGTCAATAGTCTTTGACAAAATCATTTTCCCTTCGCAACCATCACGAGTTAATTATGTCTACAAATAATGATGCGTCGAGTAGCCGTCCATTATGTCGTTGTGGAGTTGTTGCCTTCGTAAGTTATTCTTGGACAAATGATAATTACAGTAGAAAGTGATATGTGTGTGAAAAATATAAGGTATTGTATGACATTTATTTTTCATGCCTAACTTTTTGGACCAATTTTATTTGGTTTTGTATAATTTTGACATTTCATCCAAATTTTGTATCTTGTAGCAAGTTGGTGATTGTGGCTTCTTTCATTGGGCCGAAAACAAGATGACATTTTACGAAAAAAAAAATAATGCAATGGTTGAAGGACATTGAAGAGCAAACCCAGGCAGAAGTTGGTAGACTTGAGAAATTGTTGGCTTCTGAACAAGCACAATACATAGCACTTGTGGAAAACATGTAACATTCTAGGGATGAAATGTGGAAATCTATGGTAATGTATAACCAATCTAGAGAAAATAATTTCCAGTTAAAGCAAAAGATGTATCATGCTATGTTGGCTTTGATTATCTTATTGGTGCTCTTTTATGTTGGTGGTTACAACGGATCTAGTAGTAACAAGTTGATGTTAAGATGAACTTCTTAACTCTATTAGCAGATACTTAACCGTTGTAATTTATATTTTTTTGTATTTTGTCTTAATTGTGTTAGTCCTTTGAGCCGAGCATTGTTGAATTTCTTGATTGGCGTTTGTGAAATTTTTTAGATAGCATTGTTTACTTAGATGCAAAGGTACACATACAATTCTAGGCTTAGCGACTTGCATTAAATAAGTAAGTTTGATTAAGATATAGATTAGATGGTCCTAAACCAAAAAAAAAAAAAAAAAAAAAAAAATCTAACATAGTTAACATAAATTACTCATCATTTGCGGTTTTTCACATGTGAGATGTCATTGCCTCTCGAACTATAATCATCATTTCCTTGCTTTCGGGGGTTTGGTTCAGTGGTTGTCCATGCGTTACGTACGGAACAGGTGTCATTGTAGGCAATTGCGCTATATCCATCCAATCTTGCCCGTAATGCATCTTTAGGGCAAGACGAAATAGTAGATCATCAGCATTGCAGTCTTTGCGAATGAAGTTGTGTACCGCGCAGCATGCGACCACAAATAGTCGCTAGTTCTCAATCGGATATGGATGCATATTCTCGAAGATAGGGAATCAGGATTTTCATACTCCAAAATTT
>NC_081546.1:25218440-25223469 GCF_901000735.1 Corylus avellana
AGCGTCTTGCATGCTTTGACATTTTTTTGGGGGTAGTGACATTGCAACTGCTAACTCATTGATTTTGTCCATGATATTATCAATCCAGGGTTTAACAAGCATCAAAATTTAAATCAGAGTGAAGGTAATTTGAAATGCACCTTTGATCGTGCACTTGTGCGTGGAGCCGTGGCTGGAGATCTTGCCTACCGATTTCGGCGTCTGGCTACACCGGCAGAACGTATGTGTTCGAATGTGGATGGGTGCTGGGGTTTTTTTGTGCGGAGAAGACTCTAATTTATGGAGTGTGAGATGGCCAGGTCCCTCTATGAGGCACATAACGCTAAATTGGAACCTGCTATAAAGCTGTTTACAGAGCTCTATCTCTATACATAGGGTGGCTCTGTTTTCCTCGTGTGGAGCAGATGGAAGTGAAAGTCTTTGCAGAGATTCTTTGTTGAGAAGATGGAGAATCGTGAGGCAATCGGGCAATAGTGCTAGTTGGGTGTATTCGTGAGAAGAGAAGGACGATACTTTGTTCAGAACAGGGAGAATCATGAGAGAATCGGGCAATAGTGATAGTTGGGCGAATTCGTGAGAAGAGAAGGACGATTCTGCAGGCTTAGGTTTGAGGGTTTACGGTACTGGTGGGTCTGACTCGACCATGGCGAAAGATGACGGAGCGCACTTGCAGGGGGAAATTTCTTTCTCGCAGTGGATTGTCAAAGGAAAAGACTAGAGAAAGCATTCGAGTTGGAAGTGGGCAAGATGGTCAATCCTCGAAAATTTTGAAGTTGAAAATTCAACTTTGCTGGTCAATACGTACGACCGGTCAGAAAAGTGAATAGTAGCTGGGCACAAACCCGGTTGCCAAATGAACCCATTCAGTTTTCACTATCTCACAAGATTCTAAACGGACCAGCATGCATAATGCAATGGCTAGTAATGACGTGTGTAATATTCACAAGAATAGCAATATTGCAGTGAATCAGTGATGAATTGAAGCATGCATGGCAATGTATCAGAGGGGCTTGGCATGCATCGGTCTGGCGATCAATGCAGACGAATCAAATGGACCACGTGACCAGGTTGCCTTTGATAAATAAAAATTAAAGAAAAAAACATAAATCTCCAACATCCTATAAGAGCATCTAGGTAAATTCTTCATAATACTCAAATTTAATTATTATTAGTATTTTATTTCTCTCAAGCATAATAGTCAATTTGTAATTTTTTTCTTCTAATATGAATAATAAATAAGTTAAGCATATTCACTATTCACACCATAAACTTTGTTTATTATTATTTTTCTCTTTCATTTCTTTATTTTACTCCCCCATCCTCTTTCTTTCACACTATCTACCACACAAAATAATATTTTTTTTAAAATAAATAGGTAATTTAAAATTTGTAATTTTTTCAATAATTATTTTACCTACTTAAGATGCTCAAATAATATCTCCGAAAAAACTTAATAGCACGTCCAAGAATAAGGTTCCGTTTACTTCGACGTAAAATGGTATCCAGAAAATGATTTTCGTATTTTACGGTGTTTACTTCGACGTAAAATAATGGTCAACGGAAAATATTTTCCTTTTGACCGAAATTTATTCTTTAATTTCCGAGACCCCAGCGGGACCTGCCCGGAACTTGACCGGGACCCGCCCGGGACTTGCCCGGAACCCCAGGGGGACCAGCTCGGGACTTGCCTGGCATCCGCCTAGGACCTACCTTGGACTTGATCGGCTCATTAGTCGCGAGATTCTCTTACCCTCCAAGATGTTTTAGTAACCTATTCATTTGTGCTAGCAGAGCAGCTTGAGACGCTTGTAATTTCTTGCTTGTAATTTCTTCATTTCTGCCTGCATAGCAACTTGTGATTTCTTGAACTTATTATATTTCTCTAGTGATTCAGCTAGTTTCTTTTCAATTTCTAGCTATTTAGCCCAGCTTTTATCATGGTTGTGAAGCTGGCAGTGTAGCACGCTGTTGAGAAACTTGACCGGGTAAGTATGGCACGACAACCCTTTCCTCTAACATATCCTAAGCAATGTCCTCCTAAGTACCTTTTAATTGGTCCATAGTCCAATTCGGCCTAGTCTTGGATTGCATCATCCCCTATTAAGGCCTTGTTTGTGAAACCCCATCTCATCCCCCTACATTCCCCCACATTTCACTACACTATTCACTTCATTTTTTTCAAAAAAAATATTCTTACTTTTATTTCAAATCAATCACTTTTTATATCAAATAATTTACTATTTATTACTATTCAAATAAAAAAATCATTACAAAATAATATTTTTCACTTTTTAATACCACTTTTTAATTTCTCCATATCAATCATTATTATTATTCTTTTTTTATATTTTTACACATGAACAGTGCCATGGTGGGGGGTGTTGTTTAACATACACCCCTAAGCCACCGTGCATCTCCCGGATGTTTTACATGTCTTCTATGTTGGATCCTTACTTCTCTCTTACATATCTTCTATCTTGAATGATTTTCTTGTGCCGATAAACTAAAAAAAAGTTTAAACCTTTCAAATAAGGTTAATCGTAGCAAAAAAATGCTGCGGTAGTAAAACTTAGCTGTTTAGAGCATCCACGGTGACCTCCCTAAAACAAAGTTTAAGCCAAATTTTGGCTAAATGCTTTCAATAGGTAGCGTGTAGAGAATGCTCCATAGTTGTTTCTTAAATTCCTAGTTATGTAACTTTGTATAACATTTCTGTTGCTCACAATCTAATTCTTTCTTTTATGTTCATCTTGGGCAGTGCAAGTAATTCATCAAAAGCCAGATATTTTCTAAATTTGATTTTGTACCAATGGAAGGTTGGGTCTCATGGGTTAAGAAGGTTTGAATTTGTGCGTTCTTCATAAACAAAACCTTGGCTTATATATTGTATAGTTACATGGGGGTTTAAGTTTTCTAAGTTCATCAACAAAACTTCAACTTAATTTCATTTTCTAATATTGTATTTTGAGTATCAAACAAAATATAAATAAGAAATGGATATGCAAACAAATAATAGGAATTTAATCTAAAATTAAACAGATGAAAAAATTAAGACATACATTTTAGGGAAAAAAATATATATATATACCTGTGAAGTTTTTTCTTTCCCAATCCTCCCATTCCTAAGATAAAAGTTGTAGGATTTTTTCCAAATTTCATGTTGACATGCGGAAGAGAGAAGGGGTTGAACAGTTTTAGCTTCATCTCTTCTTAGACATTGAGAAAGTGGAAAAATATGCCTACGGGGATGGCTTGTTAAATAAAGGCCAACTTACTTGCTAGCTGTCTGAGTATGAGAAAGTAGATGTGACGTGGCATTTTGCTCCCGTTGAGGTAAATAAAGAAAAATGTTAAAATCTAATAAAAATTTTATATTTTACTCATAAAAGATCAAGTGGTAAAATGTCACATTTTTTATTTTTTATTATTTATTATTATTTTTTTAATTTTGAAATCAATCTAATTTTATTAATAGTGGTTAAGAGCATAAAAGCTCTTACAATCACAGGATATGCAGTTATGCAAGATCATAGCCGAAGCTAAAAGATTACACGTCAAAAAATTGAAAACATAACAGATCTTATAATGAAAAACTAATCTATAACGTCAAACATCAACTATCACAGTCCGATCTTTAGATTATAGAAGAGATCTGCTAACGCAAACTGCTTTCGGGAGGACATGAAGCAATTTTTCAAGTATGAGCAAAATACTCACACCCAAACCATTCCCCTCTTGATCCAAAAGCCAAAAGCATTATTTACGTCCTCAGCTCAACGACTAGCAACATAAAATAAAAACAATAACAACAACAACAAACAAATAACAAATAACAAAAAAAAAAAAAAAAAACAAAAACAAAAACAAAAACCCCCACGAGTAGTAGTAGAAAAGCACGACATCATAAACATCTTTTCGAAAGATACACCTTGGCTGAAGAAAATGATCAGATCTAACATTGAAGAGACTAGATCTCGATCTATAAACTAAATCTAAGACTGGTGAACCCTACAGAGAAGATGCCAAATATTGCTACCATGAAAAGAGATGAGAAAAGATTTAGATTTCATCTTTCCTCCTCTTGAAGTTTTTCTTTGTGTTTTCTTTAGGTAAAAAGAGTGATGTCACATTATATTTTTAGTGGAGAGAAAAAAAAAAATGATGTGACATTTTGCCAAAGTAAATTTTTATAAGCAAAATATAAAATTTTTATTAAATTTATCATATCTCAAATAAAAATGTCAATAATACATTTATTTTCCTTTTTACATTTCCTTTTAAAATCTCAAAACACAAGTACTTCCCAATATTTCGCTTTTTCTTTTTTTTTTTAAATGTGCAAAATCAAATTGATTTTTGTTTTTTTATTCAAATAAGTTTGGTTACTATTTTTTATATCAATTATTTTAGTTATAAATAAATTCTAGATGAAAGAGAAGAGAAATATAAAGTTTTTTTTTTATATTAAAAAATATTAAAGAAATTTAGAGTAACACTTTCGTTTCTCTACATGTTTTTTTAATTCAGAGAACACCAAAATAATTTGTTTTATGTAATTTTTTTTAAAAAAAATTTACATTTAAAAAATAAAATAAAATAAAATATAGAAAAAGCTAATGCTTTTAACTCAACAAGACGACTATTAGTTACGCAGAATCACGGGGGTAACAGGGGATCATTGATGGCATGTCCAAGAAAAGATACGCAGAATCAGTATTTTTGTCAGGTAGTGGGGAACAGCGCATGCATGATTCAGATAAAAAATGTCATAGTCAAAAGCAAGTACCTTCGAAGTGATGTAGAGCAGAACCAGATGAAGAGAAAAGGCCCAGAAAGTTGATAAGGCAGAAAGCAGATGACGTATTTCTTGGGGCTGGAGTTGGGCAATAGGAGATGAATGGTCTTGATAGCTATGTTTGGGGAGAGCGTGGCCTGGCACCGTAGCTGGAACGGCACTGTTTCAGCTACAGTGTCAACTGACACGTGGTACTAGAAATTAATTAATTTTTTTTAATTTTTTTTTTAAATC
>NC_081546.1:25223569-25249057 GCF_901000735.1 Corylus avellana
GGTGGCTGGAGCCACCCCCGTGGCAAAAAATGAGGTGGTCCGGCCACCCCACTTTGGCCAAGGGGTGGCTAAAACCACCCCGATGTTTCTCCTATTATTATTATTATTATTATTTTTTCATTTTTTTTTATATATATATAAAAAAAAAAAATTCAGTTGTAATTATCGGTTGGTTGGCAAGTGAATAAGATAAGTATTATTTTTGAAATGTGTGTATATTTTTTTGACTGAATTCCTGATTACATAGTGCTGGCACTGTAGCTGGAACAGTGCCGTTCCAGTTACAGTACTGGCCCGTTCCGTTGGCAAACAGAGCCGATTCTTGTGTTGGCCTTGGAGGCTTGGACAGTAATACGTTTTCTTTTGCTCCAGCCGAGGCTTTCTCTTTACTTTTACCTACGAATTTTTTTATTTTTGGAAAAAATATAAAAAAATCCCTTAAACTATCAATCGTTTTCGATTTAGACTTTTCATATTTTAAAAGTGATAAAGTAGTCCTATAAACTACCAAACTATTGCACTTTGACTACTTCGTTAGTCAAAACCATCAGTTTAGACGAAAATTCAAAACGACGCCGTTTTGTTGGGGGCTATTTTATCACTTTCTAAACATTAAGGGGCTAAAATGAAAACGGCTGGTAGTTTGGGGGGCTTTTTTATATTTTTCTCAACTTTTTTTTTTTTTTTTTTCATAAAAGGGCATTGTAGTAACTTACCCATAACAAAACGACGTCGTTTTGCAGTTTTCGTCCAAACTGACGGTTTTAACTAACGGAGTGGCCAAAATGCAATAGTTTGATAGTTTGTAAGGCTACTTTATCACTTTTAAAACATTATGGGACTAAATCGAAAACGACTGATAGTTTGGTAGCTTTTTTATATTTTTCTCTTTATTTTTTTTTTCTCTATTTTTTTGTACGTGGCGTCTTTGTTATATGAATGCACCTTCCGTATCATTAATTTCATATAAAAGCAAAACTTTACAATAATTAGATGTTATTATTATTAATATTATTTCTCATTAGTAAAATATTTATTTTGTAATTTTTTTTAGAATAAATAATAAATAAATTAGGCATATTTATTATTCACATTACAAATTTTGTTTATTATTATTTTTTTACTATTTCTTTAGTTTACCCTCTTTTCTTCTTTATTTCACAGGATCACTCACACAAAATAATATTTAAAAAAAATAAAAAAATAAAATAGATAATTTGGCAAAATATATAAAAAAAAATATGTAATTAAATTAAAAATTTATATTTTTTTACTTTCTGCATACGCAGAATCGGAAGTGGAGGCTGGAGCGCATGCACCAAGGCCGTGAGATGGCGTAAATGCAGGCCATAGTACTGCAGAAAACTGTCGCACAACTTTACCCAAAGGTGAACCCACATTTTCTTATTTGATATATCAAAATGTTTTTTCAAATTTGTTTAACAAAAAGTTAATAAACAAAAAAGGTTAGCCCGAGAAAAATAAATAAACAAATAGAAGAGATAAATGGGTTTGGGAAAGACCGACAGACGTGAAAGAATGACACAAAGGACTGAGAATGGTTTTCAAACCATTTTCAGGTTTAGAGTATTCCTGACAGACTGTTCTATATGCGTAGGGAATATGTTCAAAAAATTACAAAAAATGTCTTACAACAGATTTCTTAAATGAGCCTCAACCATGAGGATCGCTACAGTAGAACCCAAAGTATAGAGTTCTACTATTGCGATCCTTAACCATGAGGATCGCTACAGTAGAACCCAAAGTATAGAGTTTTACTATTGCGATCCTTATGATTATTAAATTAAAAAAAAGCATTTCTCTCTCTTCTTTACACTCTCCTCTCTCCTCCCTCCTCTTACAATTCTCTCTCCTCTCTCCTCTCATATATATAATATAATTAAAAAAATAAATATTTTAATGATATAGAGAATGATTAAAGGAAGCTATTGGTGTGTATTTTGACATAAGGAAGCAAAAAATAGTTTGTATCCTTAAATATAGGGAAAATGACGAGGAAACTGCTGGGAATGCTCTTATAACCGAACATGGGAAAATAAACAAGTTTTCTTATAAAATGTTTCCAGCTTAAAATATTTAGGAAAAACTTAACAAAAATTCTTTGAACTTTCACTTATTTTGAAATACTCTTTATAAACTTCAAAATCTCTCAATTTAGTCCCTTAAACTTTTAATTGTTTTCAATTTGAACCCCTCCGTCAAATTTTAAACGTTGCATGACGTTTATACTCCTGACTTTTGTATAAAATTCCAACTTTCAAAACATTTTTTTATTTAAAAAAAAAAACAAAAATCAGGGATATTTTGGTCTTTTTGTATTTTTAACGGCTAAAATTGACGGAGGGGTCTAAATTGAGAGCAATTGAAAATTCAGAAGACTAAATTGAGAGATTTTGAAATTTAGGGGAGGTATTTCAAAATGAGTGGAAGTTCAGGGGTTTTCAGTGAAGTTTCCCCAAACATTTATTGACAGAAAAATATGTACACAAACAAACGAGTTTAAGAACCATTTTTAAAAAATAGACATGTCAAGAAATCAATTTTTTAATGGGTATAGCCTATGGGTTTGTTCTTTTGTATTAATATTGAGCTTGAGCTTAACTTAAAGCTTAAGAATAGGCTCAATTACATGTGAGAAATGGTAGGTCTCATTCTCTTAATCTTTTTTTTTTTTATTTATTTATTTTTAAATGGGTTTAAATTCTTCATTGGATTTGTTGTTACATGTCGGTCTTATGTATTCAATGGTAGATTCAAACAAAAATATGTATGGAGATGGTTAGAAAATAAAGCCTAGACTTTCTCAGTTTAATTAGTTAACTTTTCAATAATATTGAGCTTTATAATGCAACACATATTTTTTGATGTAACTTTCAAAATAATCATTAGATTTGAGATGAAATATTATTAAATTTTTATCCAATAACACTTTTAAAATCACGTCAAAAAATTTGAAAGTGAAAATGAAAGCATTTGTACCCGTGACATGCTACATATCATTCTTTTAACCATTTTTTTTCTTTCCCTAAATCTAATAGATCCACCAATGGATTTGTGGACTCATGTAGGTCCCACAAAAATTAAGTGGTAAATTCACCAATTCATTATACGGGATGGTTGAGGGAATGATTTTTATCATTTCTCGTTTGTACTATCTCAAAATTGAGAAATGCTAGGGGTACTAACTATTTTACTAACATAGCTTTACTAAACTGATGTGCATCTCATTCATTGAAAGAAACAAAAAAATTAATTAAGAGAAATGTAATGAGTACCAATGAATCTGCTACACATCAGTTTAGTAAAAGAGCTAATATCCTTAGTATTTCTCTTAAAAAAATAATAATAATAATAATAATTAAAAATAAAAATTAAGAAAAATGTAACGAGTACCAACGAATGTAATACACATCAGTTTAGTAACATTATGTTAGTAAAAGATCTAGTACCCTTAGTATTTCTCCTCAAAATTAGATGAATTTGTTAAACAAATTAATTTGACACAACGTTCAAAAATTTGCCTCATCCTTTCCCACCTTTTCCTTTGGGCCGACAATAAAATATGGGCCTTCATATATACTACGCCGATTAGCTCCAATAAGCTTAGGCCGAAGCTTTGCCCTCTTATATTTAGTGAGTAACCAGCCTTGTTTTTCACATTTTGAGTTGTACAAAAGTGAATTGATTTGGTGGTTCTGTTACAAGTTATAATCATTCTTGTTACTCCTTAAATTCTCATTGTTAGAGTTGAAAAACTTTTCATAGCTTTTGCTTATTAGTCTAAGGACAAAGTTTTCAATTAGGAGGAATTCCGTCTATTAAATTGACATCTGCTGAGTTGAAGGATTAACCAATTTAGAGAAAAACTTTATTCATAGTTTAATCGATTCATTCTATGAATTTTGTTAGCTTTTTTTTGGGTGGGGGATGAATAAATGAATTGTGTTAACTATCTCTTTACGTAATCATTTGTGGTATTATTTTCCTACTTAAGCAAGAATGTCTTATTCGTTTTTCGCATAAATCAGGATTCCGATTATTTTTTATGGTGATTTGGCTCATATTGCTGCTTGCCATTTGAAAGAAAACGATTGTGCTCATGTAGCTGGAGCACTGAGTGCAAATCCGCCTCATCTGGATACAAATCAGGGTCAGGAGAATATGCAAGTTGAAAAACTAATAAGACTTCAAAACACACTCAATCAGGAATTGATCAATCACTAACACATAGATTTGTTTACAAAGAAAAAACCATTTAGAGAATTCTCTAAAACCATTCAGGCACGGTCAAACCCAAAAAATTACTTTACAGTAAAATAACGAGAAATTATACAATGTCAAAGACTTACAAAACTTTATACAATGTTAAAGACTTACAAAGCTGGAGGCAGTAACAAAGAAAATTCAAGCCAATGTTTTTAACCTAGTTTCGTTCAGACAAGACTATATACCGTCTGAACACTCCTGTGTACTAATGAACATTCCTGTGTACTAAACAATGAGTTCATCAGAATACAAATTTGTGTAGTTCCATATACATAGACTACAGATCCCTAGTCTAATGCAACACAAACTCTGTTCAAAATAGACTAAATTTACACGGAGTGCCCAGACGGCATACAGCCTCGTCCGAACAAAACTAAGTTAAAAATATTAGCTTACATTTTCTCCGTTATTGCCTCCAGCTTAGCGGTTTTGGCAAGTGATACTTGCAGTGTGCTCTTTGTCTCTTCCAATCTGTTATGTGTCTTCTCTAATTTGTTATGTGTCTCATCCAATTTGTTTTGTGTTTGAGTGTGGCTTGTCTTTTAAAGTTCGTTTTGAGTTTGTTCAAGTCTTTCCTTAGTCTCATGTTGTTTTGTCTTGTACTCGTCATGGTTGTCAGATAGGATGAACGAATGATCGTCGACTCCTTAGCACTTTTGTAACTATTTCTTCCATGCGCTCCTCCACATTGCTTCCTTCGGCACTGCCTTCCTCCATGGCCTCGTTGTTTGTTAATTCTTGCATCTCAATCTGCACAAGTAAAAGTTGGCCTTAGTTTCATATATTCTTCATGCAAGTAAGTTTGTTATTCGTGTTCTTTACTAAGAAAATTAATGATCGGAGTGTAAACATTTACTTACAAATAAACTTTCACATTTCAAGTTCACAAAAGACCTTTTTGTTTTTTTTGGTTTTTTTTTTTGGTATGGGTATACTTATGGGTATACTTTTCATTTTTTTTGTTTCAATTTTTTGTTAATTTACTATTATTAATCATCCATTTGTTTCATTTTTTTTTTTTTTTTTGTTTCATTTGTTTAGGGTTCAATTTATTGTTTCATTTTTTGAAAGGCTAATTTTGAATTTATTTTTTATTGTAAAATTTCGGAATTGACCTAATACACATTTAATGAACTATATATTCATGAAACGATACTTGATGAAACGAATTACCACGTTAATCATCCACCAAAAATATACTTAATGTAACGAACTACCACATTAAAACCTAAACGAAGTATTCATTAATCCTCCATAAAAAATACTTACTATTCATGATATAAACTCTCACATTAATTACAAACATGTAAGTTCCATCAAGTATTACAAACATAAAATTTTTACGTCAATCACAAACAACCAAACTATATATGCTACCACGAATATAGACATAATTACATGTAATGTTAAACATCAACAAAACAAGAACAAAATATTTATAAAATTTACCAACTACAAACTGACAGACAATACTAATTCCAGATCAATAGCTTCCTCATTGTACGACATCACTGTATTACCTGAAAATGATAAAACAAACAATCAGCAACTAATATGTACCCTTCTTATCAAGATTCTAAGCCAAACACAAAAAAGGGCATTATAACAACTTTAACATATATACTAACCAAAATGACATTACTATGATACAACAAAAAATGCACTAACTAAAAATAATAACAAACAGCATCAATGCAATATGTATCTCTTACAAAGTCCATATAAAAATAATATATTAAACAACATTAGATGTAAAAACAATACTAAAGTTTACCAATACAAATGATAACAAAATCATCATCAATAATTAGAACATCAAAAACAATATTAAAAGCAATCAAATGTATCACCAAACCAACGAAGAAAAAACAATTTGCAACAAGAGTTGCAATATATATATATATATACACACACCAATTTGTATGTATAGGACATATATTCAAAAAAATCCAAACAAAAAAAATTGCATTATCTGATCCACTCCCTACCGACGATCTCACCACCAAATGGGCTGGCGACTCTTTGTCTTGCTCATTCTTAACTCGAGTCATTTCGAATGCAAACCTCAATTGCATCATGGGCTCAAGCTGACGAAAACAGGCCTCATATATCAAATTAATAATAGCCTATTTTTCAGATAGCTGTGCAGCAAACTGCTGTCGTTGTGCATCTAACATCGCATCTATTTCCGCCCTCTGCTTCTCCCTTTCAGCTTGCTGCGCAGCTGCCTGCTCTCGCTGTGCCGCTAACAACGCATCTATCTCCACCTTGTGCTTCTCCCTTTCAGCTTGGAGTGCAACTTCTATCATTTGTGAGACCCCCGAGCTCCCGGAATTTTGTGACCGTGGTGCGACTGGTTTACAATAGGAGTGTATGCTGTCGCGCACAAATAGAATATTTGGCACAACTTGACGAACCCGACCAGTGTACTCAGGCTTATTGCCGATCCCCTGTGAGTACGCATCGTCGGGTGCCCACCGTACAGTGCCCTTGGTTATAGATCTTGTAGCAGCAGGGTCAGTGAGTAGTAGCTCCTTCATCCTCTCCTGTAGGGTACACATTAAATATGCAATAAGAAATATTAAATTGTAATAAAAAGAAATATATATTAACGAAGACATATCGATTATTAATAGCATACATATCTCTCCCTGACCAAGTCATTTGGATATCTGTCATTCTTATTCACGTGTATTGATGTAAGACAGTGCTTGTGTAGGCGAAGAACCCATGGCAATTTTACAGGTTAGTAATTACTGACATGTTAAACTACCACGTCAGAAATTATTGACGTGGCAGTTAAACACGTCAGTAATTTTTGACATGTAAAATTGCCACATCAAAAATTTATGACATGGTAATTTTACACGTCAATAATAAAAATTTAACACGTCAGTAAAATATATAATTTTTGAAGTTTTAAAATCCAAAAAAATTTATTGACGTAACAATGTCTAACAAGTCAGAATTTATTGACGTGTGGATATTGCTAGGTCACTAATTACTGACCTACAAACTTTGCCATGTCAGAAAAATATTTATTGATGTGGCACAAATTCGTGTTCTGTAGCCACGTCAGAAATTGATAGTTTTTTTGTAGTGTGGCAATGTTTCCCTCCCAACAGCCTTAGCCATGGCAATCGCTTCAGCATCATCTTCTTTAACGCCTTTAAAATATTTCTTGTAATGGTCCCTATATATACAAGTTTAAGCCAAGTCTAGAATATGCCTAACCCATTTTATGCGAAACAACATTAAATTTCCCGTTTTGTCACAAATTCAAATTGAAGTTTGACTAATACATAATAAATATGAAAACAATGGTAAAAAACTGTGTCACATTATTTTTTTATAGAAAACATATCCATAAACATTGAGAGTCATACTCCATGTTAGCACATGTTACGAACAAGCACCCTGATCTTGTTTGGAGACCATGATGCATTCTCATCTGTAGGGAATTCTCTCATCTTTTTTTTTTATCATTTCTTACCCAATTTACATTATGTTAGTCTTAATACTATTACATCAATATGTTAAAGTGACTAAGAGATGAAATACAAGATCTTCCTTCGTCAACCACCTCTTGTTTGAACAGTAAAACAATCCCATTCTAGATCGTCCCTAACACAAACGGTTTTTTTTTTTTTTTTTGGTTTTTTGTTTTTTGTCGTTAGCACACTAACGTACATCTACACCTAACACCCACTCCACGTATACGCCCAGACTGTTCTTTGCCAAATGCCTCTCCGTATGGGTTATTCGGATCCCAAAAAATACAACCCTAAATTATATATTATAATTAAAACAACCTATAAAAACAGAACAGAAAAAATTTCTATTATATTTATTTTAATTCCGCCAGTGTTAAGACAAATTTATGAAGTTGCCACCGCCGAAAGACATAGGCTTAGCCTCTTAGGTGACCAACACCATGCACATGAAACAACCAAAGAGAAACAGAAGTTAAAAAAAAAAAAAAAAAGAAGCAATATAGAAGTGCACAATGAAGTTTCAAAAAGAAACAAACAATATTTGCAACAAATGTTGAAGTTTTGTAAATTAACCCATATATATATATATATATATATATTAGCTCATAAACAAAACTTGGGCATGATTTCATTTTCCAATATTACATTGAGTGCCAAACAAAATATAAAATAATAAATGGATATGCAAACAAACAATAGGAATCTAAATTTAAACAGTTAAACATATGAAAAAATAAAGACATACTTCTTAAGAATATATATATGCCTGTGAATTTTCTTTCCCAAACCTCCCATTCCATGAAAAGTATAGCATTTTCCCGAGTTTCAAGTTAAGGTGAGGAAGAGAGAAGGGGTTGAGTCCTTTCGGCTTCATGTTTTCCGGGGGTTTCAAAATTGAGAATGTGTGAGAAGCGATCGGGATGGCTTGTTAAATAAAGCCCAATTTACTTGCCATCTAGGTGACTGAGAGAAAATAGATATGACGTGTCTTTCTGCTCCGGTCCAAGCGCAATTTACTTTCCCTTACTTGTACTTAAGAAAATGTTTTTATTTTATTTTTTCTCTCTTTTATTAGAAAAGAACTTCAGAAAGCTCCCCTGAATTTTCAGCCGTTTTGACAAGCACCCCCTGAACTTTCAAAACTCTCACTTAGACCCCTTAAACTTTGGTTTGTTCTCACTTTGGACCATTTTAACGTTAAAGTCAAACAATTTGACTTTTTATACCCATTTTACCCTCCCCAAAACTACGTCGTTTTGTGTCCTAAAACTACAATACCTACCTAGCCCTAAACGACGCCGTTTTAGGCATTAATTTTAATTTTAATTTTTATTATTTTAATTTTTTTTTTTAAGAAAAACAAAATATTTTTTTTAAAAAAAGAAAGAAATCCCCTAGCCCAAAAATGGGGTGGTCCCCATGGCCAAGGGGGTGGTCCGGCCACCTCCAAAAGCACCCGATCCCCCAAATACCGAAAAAAGTTTTCTAAGAAATCATTTTCAAGGAAAATGTTTTCCGGGTAGGTCCCGATGAGGTCCTATGCGGGTTCTGGGAAAATCCCGGCCAAGTCCCGATCGAGTCCCAAGCAGGTCTAGTCGGGTCCCAGTCAGGTCCTGGAGGCATATCGGGTAGATCCGGTCAAGTCCCCGGCGAGGCCTAGGCAGGTTCCAGCGGGGTCTTGGACGAGTCCTGGGCGGGTCCAGGTCAAGTCCCAGCTGGGTCTTAGGCAGGTCTTGGTAGGGTCCATTGATTTGAGAATGAAATACTCAAAGTCGAAAAATGGTTAACGGTTTTGAAAACCGTAAACTATTTTTCTGAAAATTAAAGAAGAATTTTCGGTCAAAGATAAAATATTTTTCGTTAACTATTATTTTATGTCGCTCCAAACAGCCAAAAATACGACAAAACATTTTTCGTAAATCATTTTAAAACGAAACAAACAGAGCCTAAATGATTTCATAACATACTTCCATTTCACGATTCTATTACTGCGAAGTATGTAAATGGTGCTAAATATGTCATATTCATGATGATTAGTTCTTAAAGATGCTCTATGTATAAGTTAAATGTGGTCATTTAATTAGCTATGGGATGCCTTGCCTAATCTAAAAACTATGTTTAAGAGCATTCACAATGGGGGAGTCAAATTTTTATGCAAAAATGGCTCCTTAAAATTTACTTTTATCTAGTTTCGTTAACAAATTTTTAAATGTCTCTATATCCGATTAGCTATATTTCTATCTATTTTATTAAAATATTATTTTTTTATTCTTTATTGGAAAAAAGTTTTGGGAAAAGTTATTGGGAAAAAGTGGAAAAAGTTATGGTAAAAAGAGAAAATAAGTGAGACAAACAATAAAAAATAAAATAGATCCCTTAAAAAGTGCTGCAACATTTAGCTCTTTTTTTTTTTTTTACTCTTCCAAACAAATATCCAATTAAAATTTTTTTTTTTTGACAAATCCAGTGTATGGGTTTTTTACAAATCTGATTAGACATTTTGAATAAAAGTAACATTTGGTTCTTCCATTGTGAATGCTATTTAAGAAGAGGAGTAGGGCTTTTGTGTTCGCATGCGTGAAATAATATTAGAATTCCAAGAAGTTCCATATTATCTTTTTGTGAATGCATTTTGAATTTGAGGGTGCATAAATTTTAATTATGATTGGAAAGTTGCTTATTTTGTGTTTTCTGATTAATATGATTCAATGTGTATAGTGATTTTACCATTTGAGTTCATGTTTTGATTGATATAAATCGGAATCAGGAAGGTTTAGAGTCTTCAAAATGGCGTTCTATTTTTGAAATATTTTAGGTTGTTGTATTTTGTTTACTGCTAATGATATCCAAATGGCATTGAGCAGCTCAGAAGCTGCAGCCAGTTGTCGACCGAAATCTACAACCCAACAATACGATGAAATAAAAATAAAATAAGCTTGATTGGACTGCCATTTAGTGGAATAACAAATAAAATAATATGCTTAAACATTGACATGGTTGAACCAACGCCACTGGTGTGTGGTCCTCTCCATTCTTGCCATTCTTGCATTTCCACAAAGAACATGCACACGTATTTTATTGCATATTTTTGCACACTGAAGAAAAACTCAAAAACACATTGGTCGCCTTTTTCTAAATTGCGCCTTGCGAAACCAATCCACCCAAAACCACAGCTCATTCAACCATCTTTTTTGAAATTGATTTTCACTTGCCATGACTTGTCTTTTTGATCGCGAATCACATTCACTGGGGGAAGTTCAATTCCAAAGTTCTGCACTACCGATTTATGAATATACTGCAACGAGAGACAATCAAATGAGAAATCTATTCTTTCCAAGACTTAGAACAACAATATATATAATTAAATTAGAAAATACAAGGCCAAAAGACTCACCACAGCAGCTAGCAACCAAGCAGAAATGGAATGCACAAAGTGTGGAGTATTGAATGCTACAAGTAAAGTTATCACTTCAGGGATTTTATTTTCTTCCAAATTTGTTTCAACGGTTCTTTGTGATTTACGCCAATTAGCTTTAGATGACTCTGTAAATATATAAAATTTTAAATATATAATGTGTTTTCGGAGGCAATTAATTAGTAGAAAATAATAATAAGCATTGACTACAACTCACTGCCAGCTTCCTTCCTGCATCTAACGGTATTGAATATCTTGACTTGAAAGGACCAAGTATTATCATCGTATTTGAAGATAGTACGAATTTTGGCCATTAACAAATGATGGCCAACCCTTTGTAAAACACACTTGCTCATGCCAATATTGTCTAGCAAGATCAATGAGATGTACCATCTTTGGTATACCTCCATTGAAGTGCTTCTCAAAAGCTAGTGGCATGAACTGCAATAAAAAATAGATGAGATTTTCATCAGATATATATGATCAAGCAGTCTACCTACTTTCAAAAACACTGCATAAGATACTCATTCCTCTTTGGTGTGGGTTAAATACTCTAACTTACATCATAAAACATATCCACACTTTTCCTTTGAACAGATATGCATTGGTGTTTTCAAATAAAAATAGCATGTACACAAGAGTAATGACTCTTTAACTTCTAGAAGTATAGGCCTATAAATGTTGAAACGGAATCCATGGTTCAATCAATAATGAAAATGAAAAGTCAAAACCCTCATCAGTTTGGGTATTTTCCTTCATAAAATACAACCCATGTAACCAAATTATGCATATATGAAAAGTCCATTGCTTGATATACTTTCCAAAACGATCTTCTTCATCCCCAATCATTCAATTGCTCTCTTATTTTTTCATATATTAGTAAAAAGGCACAAAGAGTAAGGTACACATATAAATATATTGTGAACATGTAAATCTACATGTTTGTTACTGGCAAAAGTAGAGAAGTCAACATCTTTAAGAACATAACAGCTTAAAAATCTATTACACCATCATATGCATGCTGCTAACAGTCATCTATCTTAAACAAAACATATTAAAGATTCAAACCTTGTGGAAACATTGGCACCCTGACACCTAAAACTAGGTGTTTTGCTAATTTGATGACGATAGTATAAAATCTAGAAAACCAAAATGAAGCAAAACTCAACCACCCAAAGCAAGAGTAATAACAGCAAACCCATCTTCCACAATCGGTTGCAGTAACAACATAAAGAGAACACCCAAATTATAATCAAAACTCATATAAACTTTATGGAGTTTGCGGTTGATTCTATTTCATTCTACACAAGCCATATAATCCTCAACTAAATAAGTCATGCAAGATCATTAGACATATTCATCATGAGTAAACATTTCATTCACTTACATATGCATTCTCAGCGTATTCACTCACAAAAGACCAGGTCTTTCTCATGTGGGTGTTCGTGAAAATTTCGATAGGATTATTGGGTATGGCCTTAGTAATCTTTGCCGGCACATAATACACATATTAACGGTTACACTGAAGAACATTACTATAAATACTTAACACTATATATTCTTACCTTCTTGTGAATAACATTGACGAACGGCAAGGTGCCAGCGGTATGATTTGTTTTCATCTCTGTTCTATTTTTCTTATTTCGCTCAGATTTTTTTTACAAAAATTCAACCAAAAATCATATTCATTTCATTTTTTACAGTTGAATACAAAACTTAGAAATAATAATTGACCATTGATTTGAATAAGATACATTTACCTTCAACGAGACAGTTTCGAATGAATTACATATAGCAGGCCATTGGTTTGGAGAAACACCATCTGAAACATTGGCCCACATCTTGACTTTAGCATTGGCCACAGCTGCCAAATCATCACTTTCCACACCTTTGAAATAAATTTTGTAGTTCTGTATGTGCAATTCAGAGCGAATCCTCGCATAACTAACACGTAATTGATGCTTTACAGCCTCCTTGTGTTGCTCTAGCGCCATATTCAAAGCGAACATACCCCGAGACATAGTAATTACGAAAACAATGGTCAAAACTTTGTCACATTATTTGTAGCAAGTGACATAATACACATATACAATAAGGTTTATACCTTCATACGTTCTTCCAAACTCCTCACCATTACAGCTAGGACCTTGCTCCAACTATCATAATGGAGATCGCAATGATCGTACACAATCTTAGAAATTATCCTCGACCACGCCGAGGCATTTTCTCCTATAAGTACCTAGTAGTTATCATCGAATTCCAAAGTTATCGGACCATCCTTATCTACCATAGCATTGTACCTCTTATTCTTGATCTTACCCCTTGGTTGTCTAACGAACTTGCTAGCTATTAATCAAAATATGAAAATGTAGTTAATTGTATCTGGCGAAGTAGTATGCAAAGTGTATACAACAAACTAATAAGAAAAAGACCGTATATATATATATATAAGAAAAATGTATCAATGGTCTACCCAACCTATTTGCCCATAGAATTCGTGAAGATTCAAGTAATAAAACTGGAATTATAGAATATGATAATTTCACTTACAAAGACATCATAAGTACAATAAGTAAAACATGATTAAAAATGTGTATAGATATGGGAAAAAAAAATAAAAGGGAAAAATCCACTTTACCCCTTGAAGTTTCAGGAGTTTTTCAATTTAAACCTTCCGTTACTAATTTTCGTTAAATTGGACAGTAATTAAAAAAAAAAAAGCCTGAGGGTAATTATGTAATTTCCTAAATTTTCGTCCAATTTGACGGAAATTAGTAACGGTAGGTTTAAATTGAAAATTTTTGAAACATTAGGGGAGTACATTGCCAATTTTTAAACTTTGTGGTTCAAATTGAAAACTCCTAAAACTTTAGGGGGGTAAAGTAGATTTTTCTCTAAATAAAAACTTGAACAAAGAAACAAGAGAAGCAAAATATGAAATTGAAAATTTTTGTGAACAATATGGTTTACCTCCTATACCTCCATCCAGAAGAAAACATAAGGATAAAAGTGTAAAACTAGAAAACATTACAAAAAGAGATATAGAAAAAACAAAAATATTGAACCAACTAAATATTACAAGAAAAATAAAACAACAAGAAAATCCTACAAAAAAATCCAAAAATGAAAAATATGATAAAAAGAGAGTAAAATGCTTTAAATAAAAATAAGTGCAAAGTAAAATATAAAATCAACCAATTAAAAATTTTCAAAAAATAGAAAGAGTATTCTAAAATCCAGAAGAACCGAATATCTATTACAAACGAGAGGATGCTTTTTTATAGAAAAATAAAGATGTTGTAGGTGATACTTGGACACTATAGATGCTATTACAACCGAATAAAGATACTTGGGCGCTATAGATGAATAGTGACTTGTCAGTTCCTGTAGATGAACAGTAATGACCAACATGAATAGTGCTGAACAGCAATGACCTACATGAATAGTGCTGAATAGTAATGACCAACATGAATAGTGACTTAGGCACTGTAGATGAACATTGACTTGTCGGTTCCTGTAGATGAATAGCAATGATCGACATGAATAGTGTTGGCTGCCAAAAACAGTGCTAAATAGTGATTGTTGTGGGCTTAGGCTTTCAATCTTCACCAAGATCGTAAAGGTCTTGGGCTTCTTGGTAAAGAGGCTGTATTTGGTTTGTAGAAGAGGAGGACGAAGTTGGGCTTTGTTTTCCATGGTCTTCAATCCCTTCAGCTTTAAGGAGAAGGTTTCTGCATAGATCTTTTAGGTCTTCTTTACATTGGACTTGAGCCATGGCTGCAACAATTTCTATCTGTAAATGTGATTTATTTGCCAGTAATTGGCTTTGATTTATGAAGGAAGGGAATTCTCTTTATATTGAGGAAATAATTTTCTAAATGTTGAATTTGTCCAACCAGCAAACATATCTATATCGTTTGCAAATTTCTTGATCAATGGCATAATCCCACTTGAAGAGCCAGGGGATTTTGTATTTCTTTGCCAAGTGAAGCAAGGAAGGAAATTGACTCTCTGTTTCACTAACTCTGTAAGTTGTTGAAAATTGCTTTAATGCATCTGCAAGTTCTGGAGGTAAAATCTCAGGAATTATCCTATGATTTTGCCACCATCTGTTGAACCATAAAGCTAGCTGGCTGCTGAATTTGTTATCAAAACAAAGATACTAGGAGTGGTTGTTATTATTGTTCTGATAAATAAGTACTTTTGATCATGCTTCAATATAATCATAATAGCTGTATTGGACTTGATGGCCTTGAAGGGCTTTGAGATCAGATGGGTGGTTACCCCATTCTTTTGCTGAAATAATTTTTGCTATATACATCTTATCAAAGATTATTCTTTTCTGTTATGGGTCGAAATTATCTGGAACTGAATCTTTGATAATTGATGCTATTTAGAGTAAAATATCTCTGTAGAAAATAATGGATTTGGATGGGTGAGATGGAATGAATTTCCATTTAGGAGGAAAATAACTTTTAACAAGATCCGGAGGATTCTTGAGGAGACACTGGTCATGTTCTATAAAGAACAGGTTTTCTGTATAGGTTTTTTGGACAAACTTGGATCTATTGGTTTGGGTAATTGGTTGGCTGGTATAGAATTTTTGTTGCTGTATGAATTTTGAAGAGTTCTATAGGGTAAGGATAATGGTTGCTGTAGGACATTCTACCAACTAGTAAGGGTCCAGGTGGCTTGGAGATGCTAAAGTTGATGAAAAAGTAGGTCTTGGAGAACCAAGAACCTGAAACTTATTCAACATGTTAATAGGTGAACATGTTTCATAAGGGTTTACATTTCCTGAGCTCAGGATTACATGATGACTTGGCTGTGACTTGATTGAAGGTGTTTTATTTTTGTGTTTACTTGAGAGTGGCGATTCAACCATCTTTTCCCTGCAAAAATTCACGAGTGAGAAAATCATTTATAGAATTTTGATCTCCTTTGATGTATTTAATTTCAAAATAAAAAAAATACTTAAAATTGATTGCCATCTGGCAAAAATCTGTTTACTTGTTATATTTTGAACATCTTTTTCTAAAACATGTTTTGCACTTTTGCAATCAACTCGAATTAAGAATTTTTGGTTTAGCAAATCACTTTGAAACCTTGAAATGCATAGTACTATAGATAGAACTTCTTTTTTAATAGTACTATAATTACTTTGTGTTGAATTCCAAATTCTTGAATGGAAACAAACCATTTGTTCAGGAGAATCTGGAGTGACCTTCTGTTTGAGGATACCTCCATATCCAATGTTGGAAGCGCCTATTTCTATAATTTTGAAAGCTTTTACTTCAGGAATGCAAAAACAAGGCAAAGTCTTGACATATTTTTTTACTTCTTGGACAATTGAAGTGTGAAGATCAGTCCAAGGTGGAGGATTACTTCCTTCTAACATATCATAACCTATTGGTTTAATATTCAATGTTAAAGCTTTTAAGATCTGTGGATCTCTTAAACTTAAAGTGAAGTCAGGGAAACAATCAAAATGAATTGACCCTTTATGAAGACTTGATTCAACGACTCCTAACGTGCTAGTGCTGTAATCTTTATGTCTTACATCTCTTAAACACAAAAGTACAGAGGCATTGATTCCTAAACGGACTAAAGGTTTTACTGCAACTTGAATTAATCCTATGTGAAAGAAATTCATTTTCTTTTCTCTAAGTTTTTTAATTGCTTCTTTAGAAAGTAATTGACATATATCATGATGTTTATTTAAAGCATAGACTTGTTCAACTGTTTTTACGTTGTAATCATTAGTAAACGACAAGGGTGAAAAACTTGATTTATAAATTTCTCTGGTTGGGACCTTGGGTATGCTCCAATCATGTGAAACTATATTTGCTTCAAAAATGTTGTATTCTTTTTCATTAACTATATCAAGTAAACTAGATCTAGAGCTCATAGAAGAAGTGGATCTAAACAACCTAGACATAATTGAAAATATTTGTTAAGAACAAGACAATAAGATTGAAAACTTTCTACTTCCAAATGCTTCTCCCAAACAGGTCTTTAAGGGTTTTGGAATAGGTATATTATGTGTCCTACAGTGTGTCCTCCTGACTTACAAGTCTACCGGGCCAAACAGCGTTGACGGCACATTGACGGCACAATATCGTACATCCCATAGAACTTAAAGATTTGCTAAAGATAACACCTGAAAATATACTTGTTTTACAACATTGTTTTATGGATTTAACAAATATATGAATTGACTGACCATTTGGCTTTGATACCAAAAGGGGACTCATGGTATGAGTAAGCATAAGCGGAAGAATTGAAGACATAGTGTTGAATTCAAACAGAGAGTGCTTGAAAGATTCTAGGTTGAATATGAACAGAATATTTAGAAGGATATACAAAGATTTAAACATAAAAATGGATATGAAATGTTGAAGATACTTCAATTGGAATTACAAATTCATAAATCAACATATTGAAAATAGGATATATGAAAATAAGTACTTACAAAAATATGATGCTGTTTTTTATTTTTTGAAAGGAAAATATAATGCTGTTAAATTAGCTTGAAGAAACTTTTATTGAATGAAACATTTTGTAATACATCGATAGAACTGTGACATACATATTTGTGAGATATCACTAATGTTTAGAGAGAGAGAAGAGAAAGAGTATTATAAAATCCGGAAGAGAAAGAGTATTATAAAATCCGGAAGAACCGAATATCTATTACAAACGAGAGGATGCTTTTTATAGAAAAATAAAGATGCTGTAGGTGAATAGTAACTTGGGGCACCGTAGATGAATAGTGACTTGTCGGTTCTTGTAGATGAATAGTAATGACCGACATGAATAGTGCTGAACAGTAATGACTGACATGAATAGTGCTAAATAGTAATGACCGACATGAATAGTGACTTGGGCACTGTAGATGAACATTGACTTGTCGGTTCCTGTAAATGAACAGAAATGACTGACATGAATAGTGCTGGCCGCCAAAAACAGTGCTGAATAGTGATTGCCTTCGGCTTGGGCTTTCAATGTTCACCAAGATTGTAAGGGTCTTGGGCTTCTTGGTAAAATTGCTGTATTTGGTTTGTAGACAATTTGTCATTGGTGTGTATATATATATATATATATATAGAACGAGTTGACATAAGCGGAAGGATTGAAGACATAATGATAAATTTAAACAGAGACTGCAGATAAGATTCTAGGCTGAATATGAACAGAATATCTAAAAGGATACACAAAGATATAAACATAAATATGAATATGAAATGTTGAATCTACTTCAATTGGAAACATATATTCAAGAATATACATAATGAAAATAAGATATATAAAAATAAAGACTTACAAAAATATGATGCTGTAAAATTAGCTTGAAGAAGCTTTCATTGAATGAAACATTCTGTAATACATAGATGAAACTCTGACATACATATTGTGAGATTTCACAGGTGATCAGAGAGGGAGAAAAGAAAAGAGAATTTAGTTCGGAAGAACTCGAGCCCCTGAATACAAGAGCTGAAGGGGCTTTAAATAAAAAATTAACAGCTGAATACTGTAGATGAATAGTGATATGTAAGGTGAATAGTGCTAAATAGTGCTATGAACGGTAGCTGCCGACATGAACAGTACGTGAACAGTGGCATGAACAGTAATGGCCGCCAAACAGTAATGACCGCCAAAACATTGACATGAACACTGCTGTATTTGGGAATAGTGTTTGCTATATTTTGGAACAGTAATTGCTGTATTTTGGGACAGTGATTGCTGTATTTTGAGCTTCTTTAAGTCTCAATCTTCACCAAGATCATAGGGGTCTTGGGCTTCCTAGTAAATGGGCTGTACTTGGTTTGTTGAAGAGGAGGATGAAGCTTCTCCTTGTTCTTCAATGCCTTCAGCTTTAAGGAGAAGACTTCTGCAAAGGTCCTTGAGGTCTTCTTTACATTGGACCTGGGCCATGGCTGTTGCAATTTCTGTATGTAGATGTGACTTGCTTGCCAAGAATTGGCTTTGAGTGGTGAATGAAGGAAATTCTCTCTGTATTGATTAAAGTATTTTTTGAATGTTGTATGTGTCCCGCCAGCGGACATATCTATTTCTTCTGCAAATTCCTTGATCAATGACATAATCCCATTTGAAGAGCCATGAGATTTTATATTTCTTTGCCATATGGAGCAAGGAAGGAAATTGACTTTCTGCTTCATTAACTCTGTAGGCTGTAGAGAATTGCTGTAATGCATCTGCAAGTTCTGGGGGTAAAATCTCAGGAATCATCCTATGACTTTGCCACCATCTGTTGAACCAAATAGGGAGCTGACTGCTGAAATTGTTATCAAAACAAAGATACCGGGAATGACTGTTATTATTGTTTTGATAAATAAGTACTTTTGACCATGCTTCAATGTAAACATAGTAGCTGTATTGAACTTGGTGGCCCTGCAGGACTTTGAGATTAGCTGGGTGACCCTATTTTTTTGCTGAAATGATTTTTGTGACATACATTTTATCAAAGATTATTCTTTTCTGTTCTGGATCATATTTGTCTGGGACAGAGTCTTTGGTAATTGATGTTGTTTGGAGTAAAATGTCTCTGTAGAAATTGATGGATTTAGATGGGTGAAATGGAATGAAATTCCATTTAGGAGGAAAATAATTCTTTACAAGATCCAAAGGATTCTTGAGATGACGCTGGTCATGTTCTACAAAAAACAGGTTTCTATATAGGTTTTTTGGACAAACTTAGATCTATTGGTATTGGTTATTGGCTGGTTGGTATAGAATTTTTGCTACTGTATGAGTTTTGAAGAGTTCTATCGGGTAGGGATAACGGTTGCTGTAGGACATTCTACCAACTGGTAAGGGTCCGGATGACTTGGGGATGCTAAAGTGGATGAAAAAGTAGGTCTTAGGGAACCAAGAACCTGAAAATTGTTTAACATGTTAATGGGTGAACATGTGTCAGAGGGGTTTACATTTCCTAGGCTCAGGACTATATGGTGACTGGGTTGTGACTTGATGGAAGGTGTTTTATTTTTGTTTTTACTGGATTGTGGCTTTTCAGCCATCTTTTCCCTTCAAAAATTCACGAGTGAGGAAATTAGGTATAGAATTTTGATCTCCTTTGATGTATTCAATATCAAAATCAAAGATGCTTAAAATTGATTGCCATCTGGCAAAAATCTGTTTACTTGCTATATTTTGAACATCTTTTTCTAAAACATGTTTTGCACTTTTGCAATCGACTCGAATTAAAAAATTTTGGTTTAACAAATCACTTTGAAACTTTGAGATGCATAATATTATAGATAAAATCTCTTTTTTAATAGTACTATAAGTACTTTGTGCTGAATTCCAAATTCCTGAATGGAAACAAACAATTTGTTTAGGAGAATCTGGAGAGATTTTCTGTTTGAGAATACCCCCATATCCAATGTTGGAGGCGTCTGTTTCTACAATTTTGAAAGCTTTTACGTTAGGAATGCCAAGACAAGGCAAAGTCTTGACATATTTTTTGACTTCTTGGACAATTGAAGTATGAAGATCTGTCCAAGGTGGAGGGTTGCTTTTAAGACGATCATACAGTGGTTTACAATGTTTTCTAAGATGATGATAAAATTCAGCAACATAATTTAAAGATCCTAGGAACCTTTGAAGCTGATTTTTATCAAGGATGATATCAGGAAATTTGTCTGCAAATTGAATTACCCGATCAATGGGTTTAACCATTCCTTGACTGATGTTCAATCCTAAAAATCGGATTTTTGTTTGAAACAAGTTGATTTTTGTAGCTGAAACAACTAAACCACTAACTTTGATGATACTAAGAAACGAATGAAGATGTTTCCAGTGTTCATTAATTGACTTTGAAAATATGAGGACATCATCTATATAAACAATTGAGAAATGTGCTATAGGGTCAAAGATTTCATTCATGATGTTTTGAAATTTACTTGGGGCATTTTTTAACCCAATGGGCATGACATTCCATTCATAGTGGCCAAATGGTGTAACAAATGCTGTTTTGTATCTATCTTGTTCATGGATTTGGATCAGCCAGAATCCACTCTTCATATGAAATTTTGAAAAAACATTGGCTTGACCTATTGTGTTATTGGGTCATTTTTGTTTGGAATTGGATATCTTATCCACTGTAAGACTTTATTAAGAGGTTTGTAGTTTGTTACTAATCTTGGAGACCCTCTTTCTAATTTTGCATTTTTCTATACGTAAAAGGCTGAACAAGACCTTGGGGACTTGCCTTTTCTAATTATTCCCTTGTTAAGCAATTCTTTAATTTCAATTTTACAAAGTTTCATTAAATCTTGATTCATTTGGATGGGTCTAGCTTTAGTATGAATATTTCTTTCGCTGAAATCTTTTACATAAGGGAGTTTTACAATATGCTTTTTCCTATGCCAAAAGGCATTGGGGAGATCAGAACAAACTTCATTTTGTATTTTTTCTTTGAATCTTTCAATTTTCTGTAAAAGAATATCTCTTGATAGTTGTTCTTCTATTCTTTTATGTTGAATTTCTTCTTTTAGGGAGTTCAAATGCTTGCTCTTATTCTGTAAAATGTTCATTGTTTTAGAAATTGAAACTTCTTTTAACATATTGAGATCTTTAGTAAGGAGTCTTTTGAAGAATTTAAATTATACTTTCTCTCCTCAAACTTATGTGGTAATTCCTTTGTGATCTGTAGTAAAAGGATACAAAAGACATAAAAAGGGATTCCCTAATATGACCTCTGAATCAGACATGTTTTTTATTAAGACAAATGAAGTTTTGAAACAAACATGATCTTGACAGACATGTGCTTTAGGTAATTTGTAATCTATCTACATTTCACTGCCATTGGCTGATGATAAATATTCTGTAGTTTTTGAATAATATGTAGTAGGTATCATACCTTGCTGAATACAGTTTAAATCTGCACCTGAATGTATCAAAGCTATAACTTCAAATTCGAATTCACCATTAATAATTATTGTTACTCTAGAGTGCCATTTTTGGAAAATGATTCTATCAATTATGTTTAAGTATTTTTCATCTGTAGTGTCTTTGAAGATTAAACTTTTGGTTGAAGATTTTGTAGATTTTTCGTCTTTTGATTCTTGTTCAGTCTCAGATTGACTCTGTTCAGAATTTTTTTTATTAATCTTTAAAATTATTACTTCTTGTTCCAATTCTTTGTTTTTGGCTTTAAAATCTTTTATTTCTATTTTGATTTGATTGACTTCATGTTGTAAGTCTTGAAGGGTTACTTCCCTTTGTTTTGATTTAAATCTGTTGAGGATTTTATCAATACTAATTTGTGGTTCTATAATTTTTGTTGGTCCATTTTTTTTTAAAATTACTCTTGAATTTTTTAAGGTATTTGGCTTTATTTTCTAGGTCTTTTATTCCTTCTATCAAATCAATTAGCATTTCTTCATGTTTAGTTAATACATTTATTTTAAGTTTTGTTTTACAAAATGAATCTTTGCAACCTAGTTCTATCTCTGAATTACTAGAATTTTGACTTGATTCATAATCTGTTGAGGTGTTAAAAATTTTATCTTCGTTGTCACTAGAATCTGAATTTCTGAGTTCTAAAATTTTATACAAATGTTCTTTTTCTTTGTTGGAAATTTTTAATTGGTTGATTTTATCTTTTACTTTGCACTCATTTTTGTAATGGCCTATTTTTCCACATTTGAAGCATTTTACTTTCTTTTTATCATATTTTTTGTTTTGTGGCTTTTTGTAATATTTTCTTGCTGTTTTATTTTTCTTGTAATATTCATTTGGTTCAAAGTTTTTGTTTTTTTTTTTTGTAATCTTTTTTGTAGGTTTTCTAGTTTTTGCGTATTTATCCTTATGTTTTCTTCTAGAGGGTGGTATAGGGGGTAAGCCATATTGTTCACAAAAATTTCCTATTTCATATTTTGCTTTCTTTTTTCTTTGTTTAAATTTTTATTTATCTTCATATCTATACACATTTTTAATCCTATTTTACTTATTATACTTATGATGTCTCCGTAGGTGAGATTATCATATTCTATAATTCCAGTTTTATTACTTAAATCTTCATGGATTTTATTGGCAAATAGGTTGGGTAAACTATTGATAAATTTCTCTTGCTAGAAGGCATTTTTACAGTCATCTCTTAATATTACTCTTGACATAAAAACATCTTTATACCATCTAAAATCACTTAAGGTTGGACACCTAAGGTCACTTAGTTGGTCATGAATTCTGGATGTAACATTACTAGGGATTCCTGTAAAATGTTTCATTATGGTGTAAATTAAAACATTAATTCCATTGAGGATTCCTTTGTTATGTGCTTCATCATAAATTGGGATTCCTTCTTCATCTTTTTGAACTGCATATTTTATTTCAGAACGATTTGCTTTAGTTAGGTATTTTTTCCACCAAGCTTTTAATGTTTCTGTAAATCCTGATGTTAAAATGTCTACAATTTCTGCATTAGTTTTTTCTGAATTTGTAAGGTAATTATTAGTAACCATTGACATGTGCTGTAGTTTATTTAAAATTTCTTGTTTAGACAAACCATCAATATTCCATTCATAAATTTTGTTAGTAGAGACTGAGAATTGGTTAAAAACATTTTGTTCTTCATATTAAATGTTTGGTGGTGTAGGTCTAGGGTACCAATTAAGGGTGTTAGGCGTTGGTCTAATTATTCTATTAATTTGGAATTCGCTGAATTGTTGTTCAATTTGTTGTATTTCTTGATCTGTAATTTGCACATATTCTGAACTTTGTATTTCACTTGTTGTTTCATATATGATTATTTGTTTGTCTTTTCTAATGACTTGGACAGTTTTCGAGGGCGAGGTTTCACATTTGACATTTTCAAGTTGTTTTAGCGCGTTACTTTTGACATTTTCAAGTTGTTTTAGCATATTATTGACCTTTTCAAGTTGTTTTAGCATATTATTGACCTTTTCAAGATAGGTTTCGTCTTTATCATGTAAGTATAACGTTTTGGGTTGTGAAATTTTTAAGAAGGGTTGTTCGTAATGGGGTTTTTTCTTTTCAGTTTGAGTTTTAGTTGGGGGTGTAATTCTATTTTCTATTTGGTCTAATTGTTTTCCTATGGTTATGAGGCTTTGGTTTGTGTAATTGTTTTGTTCCATGATCTTTTTTATTTCGTCATCTTTGGAAGTTTTAAAAAGGGAGGCTAAAATTTTTGATCCTTTAAAGTTTACAAAGATCGGTTCTCTTGGAGGGTGACTTGCTTCTATTATTGTTTTATCTTCTTTTTCCCACTGGGTTAACGTGTTTAATTTTTAATTTTTATAAATTTTTATAAAGTCAAAGAATTTTATATGTAACTTATGTTCATGCATAAATTTTTCCCATTTTGCAAAGATTTTTATTTTTTGTATATTTTAACTTATATTTTTCTCTTTTTCTGTATTTTCGGTAGAATTAAAGTTTTTTATTAAGGGTTGGAGGTCTAAAGTAAATGGTTTACTTATAGTCATTAATTGTGGGTGTAAAGGTGGTTCGTCTATATCACTACAAGAAACTGACTCATCAGGGGCGACTTATTAGGGGCGACTTTATAGTCGCCCCTAATACTCAACTATTAGGGGCGACTTTTGAAAGTCGCCCCTAATAGTTATGTATTAGCGTCCACATCCAAGTGGACGCTAATAGCCGACCCAAAAGATGAATAATAGCGTCCACTCTACAGTGGACGCTAATAACTCGACCCTAATATTCTCGCAGGAAATATTCAAAAGGCGGGGAAAAGATCATTAGCGTCGACTTTAGGAGTCGACGCTAATGGTTAATTATTAGGGTCGACAAAGTCGACCCTAAAGAGTGTGAGGAATTAAAAAAAAAAAAAAAAAAAAAAATTTATTCACCAATAGCGTCCACTCAAAGTGGACGCTGAAGAGAGATCATTAGGGTCGACTTTAGAGTCGACCCAAATGCCTAAGTATTAGGGTCGACGAAGTCGACCCTAAAGAGTATGTGTAGGAATTAAAAAAAGGAAAAAAAAAATAATTTTATTCACCAATAGAGTCCACTCAAAGTGGACGCTGAAGAGTGATCATTAGGGTTGACTTTAGAGTCGACCCTAATGCCTAAGTATTTGTCGACCCTAAAGAGTATGTGTAGGAATTAAAAAAAAAGAAAAAAGAAATAATTTTATTCACCAATAGCGTCCACTCAAAGTGGACGCTGAAGAGTGATCATTAGGGTCGACTTTAGAGTAGACCCTAATGCCTAAGTATTAGGGTCGACAAAGTCGACCCTAAAGAGTATGTGTAGGAATTAAAAAAAAAGAAAAAAAAA
>NC_081546.1:25249157-25316356 GCF_901000735.1 Corylus avellana
GGTTGATCTTCGAAAACAGGTATGTTTTTGAAACAGTAGGTTATGGAACGCAGAGTCTAAAAATAATCGTTGGTTTGATAAGGTTTTCATTTTTCTGTTTCTTTTCATATTGGTTGAAGGTTGATGGTAGACTCAACAATCTCAAGAAGGAGGTCTCTGTCCAAGATTCTAAGCACCGCAAGACACTCGCTGAGGTTAGTTAACTGAAGTGTTGCTTTGAATTGTGATACACGTAATGAGTTTTCCCATGAATCTGAAAATTGAGTTACATATGATGGTTATATGTCCCTTGTGCTTTTAATGAATTTGCTTTGCTTATAAAAAAAAATGATGGTTGTCTGTATCTTTTCTTTTTCAGCTGGAAAAAGGTGTAGATGGATTGTTTGATAGCTTTGCAAGGTTGGACTCACGTATTTCAAGTGTTGGACAGACTGCTGCAAAGATCGGAGATCATTTGCAGGTAGAGTTTTCCCATGCTTCATTGCCATATGCTTATGATCCTTGTAGTTAATACAATTTTATCACCATCTCTATTGAAACTTTGTTATTTTATGTTTTCATTTATATGGCGTTTTCTTGTCAGAGTGCAGATGCTCAGCGAGAAACTGCTAGTCAAACAATAGAGCTTATAAAGGTATTGTCAATTGATCATTTAGTTTATGATATCCTTTGTTAGAACGTGCTAACTGCATTATTAATTTAATCCCTGCAGTATTTGATGGAGTTCAACAGCAGCCCAGGAGACCTAAAATCGCTTGGAGTCATAGGCTTTCTTATCCTTTTCAGTGGTGTTTGTCCTTGTGTAGAACTGGAGAACAGATTGCTTGCTCGTTTTGATGCAGCATCACAGCGGAGAGAATTGTCTTCAATGGCTGAATGTGCTAAAATTTTATCTCAGGTAAATACTTTTGTTAGGTCTGATATGTAATAATTTAATTATTATTGATTTAAAACTTAATAGCTTCATTAAGTAGCTCTTCCTTCCCTCTTTCCCACTCTTTCTTCATCTCTCTCTCTCTCTCTCTCTCTCTCTCTCTCTTTGGATTTATAATATGAGGATAAATCGAATTAATCCTCCCTAACTACTTTGCTCTTTTACTTCATTTGTTTAGTCTACAATCTTTTTAACAGATGATGAGAACAAAGTGAATGCTTTTGACAAAATTAATAATTTCTTAAACAAGATTAGTAGATTTGTTGATTAAAATGGGCAATTGAAATAGACTAGTTGAAATAAACAGCTGCTTCCAATCCTTAGACCTTGTGGTTGCTTAACAAGCACTCATCCCAAATTCTCAAGCATCTATAGCTATTCAATGTAAAGCTGTTCTTGTGGTTGAATTCTTGTGGTTGAATTCTCAAGCATCCCAAATTTTCCAGTAGGTACATGTGTGTGTGGTCGTTTAATCTTGGCGGTCCATAGGGATTGTGGTGTCAGTTTCAACAAACAATGATAGTAGGTTTTTGTTATAATATAGGCAAATGTGGGTTAAGAAAGTTTATATTATAGCTGTTTTAATGTCTCTTTGCTGCCTGTAACTGTCAAAATCTACAGGGAAGGCACCCTTCCCCCTACTCACCAAAAATTATATAAAAGAGATGATTTGAAACCTGCCCAACGCTAGGTTGGATGAGAGGACCACCTTTTTTTATTGCTTGCCAATTTAGTTTGGTTGTGACTGGGATTTGACTATTTTGGCTTTTTTTATTCACTATTTTGGCTGTGACTGGGATTTGACTTGATAGCCTTTGTAAGAGTCATGTTTAATGGGGGCTGGCGGGCATTTTTTCAATGATTGTCTTGGGACTGTAGATGTCTCACTTTGTTACTTCATTATATTGGAGTTAACATGTATTAGTGGGACTGTTATTGATATATGTTAGAAGTATTGTGGTTAGGAGTTAGCCGATGTATGTTACTCATACCAGTGTTCCCTGGTTCTGCGATCGATCGCAAAATGTCGAAAACCTACTGGTACTGCGATCAATCGCACTCCAAGTGCGATCGATTGCAGATTATTTTTTTAAAAATTTTTTAGGACCATTAGGGTCCACTTTGTGGA
This sequence comes from Corylus avellana, assembly GCF_901000735.1. Classification (NCBI taxonomy): domain Eukaryota; kingdom Viridiplantae; phylum Streptophyta; class Magnoliopsida; order Fagales; family Betulaceae; genus Corylus; species Corylus avellana. Next base: position 25,251,221 of record NC_081546.1, read on the forward strand.
CGCTAATGGTTAACTATTAGCGTCCACTTTGGTTTGGACGCTAATAGTTAATTTTTTATTTTTTATTTTTTTTTTTTTTATTTTTTATTTTTGAGGACCATTAGGGTCCACTTTGTGGACGCTAATGGTTAACTATCAGCGTCCACTTTGGTTTGGACGCTGATAGTTAAATTTTTTTTTTATTTTTTATTTTTTTTAAAAAAATTTTTGAGGACCATTAGGGTCCACTTTGTGGACGCTAATGGTTAACTATCAGCGTCCACTTTAGTTTGGACGCTGATAGTTATTCTATTTTTTTTTTTTAAGGACCATTAGGGTCGACAAAGTGGACCCTAATGGTTAACTAAAAGTGGACCCTAATGCTTGCCTATTAGGGTCGACTTTCGCTTCCGTGTACATCATCTTTAGGGTCAAAACATTGTGACTTTTAGGGTCGATAAAGTGGACGCTAAAAGTGATCATTAGGGTCGACTTTTAAGTGGACCCTGATAATCAAACATTTGATCATTAGGGTCGGACTATTAGCGTCGACACCTTTAGGGTCGAAAAGTCGACGCTGTTGGCAACAGCGTCCACTTTAGGACCTTTAGGGGCGACTTTGAGTCGCCCCTAAAGACCTAATTTCTTGTAGTGTATCTGTTTGTGTTGAGAAATTTGGTGCTTCTTCTTCAAAATTTTCTTGATTAGCTGTATAACATGGAGCGCTTATTACAGATTCTACTTTTATACCTTTTAATTTTAAATTTTTATCTCTTCTTAAAGGTTCAGTATTAACGGAGGAAGAGGTAGAATTTCTATGGCTTGTTGGTGTATCTTGGAAAGCTGTTTCTTTTATCATGAAGGGTGGTTTGTTGAGTCTTGGTCTATCAAAACTTAACCTAACAGTACCATCTAAGTATTGTTGTAAACAATTTAGATCAAATTTTGTATTTTCTGTTTTTGTTGGAATGTTTTCGTTTTCTAATAACCATTCTAATGGAAGTTCTACTTCAGACCAAACTACTGATTTTGGTACCCTAACATTTATGTCACAAGAATATGTTTGTATAAGCAAAGTTTTATTTTTGGGACTTTTAACAAGAGCATGCACATTAAGATTTGTTTTCACTGACTTATAATAAAATCTGTAAATTCATGCTAAAGGTTGGCTTCCTTCTAACATATCGTAACCTGCTATTTTAATGTTCAAAGTTAAAGCTTTTAAAATCTGTGGATCACTTAAACTTAAAGTAAAGTCAGGGAAATAGTCAAAATAAATTGGTCCTTTATGAAGATTAGATTCAACGACTCCTAACATGCTAGTGCTGTAATCTTTATGTCTTGCATCTCTTAAACACAAAAGTACAGAGGCATTAATTCCTAGACGGACTAGGAGTTCTACTGCAACTTTGATTAATCCTACGAGAAGGAAATTCATTTTTTTTTCTCTAAGTTTTTTAATTACTTCTTTAGAAAGCAATTGACATGTATCATGATGTTTATTTAAAGCATAAACTTGTTCAACTATTTTTACGCTGTAATCATTGCTAAAAGACAAGGGTGAAAAATTTGATTTATAAATTTCTTTAGTTGGGACCTTGGGTATGTTCCAATCATGTGAATCTATATTTGCTTCAGGAATGTTATATTCTTTTTCATTAACTATATCAGGTAAATAAGGTAAACTAGATCTAGAGCTCATAAATGATGTGGATCTAAACAACTTAGACATAATTCAAAATATTTGTTAAGGATAAGACAACAAAATTGAAGACTTTCTACTCCTAAATGCTTGTCTTTAACTGGTCTTTAAGTGTTCTGGAATAGCTATTTGTGCATCCTCCCGACTTACAAGCCTACCCGGCCTAACTGCGCTGACGGCACATTGACGGCACAAAGCGTACATCCTATAGAACTCAAAGATTTTGTTAAAGATAACATCTGAAAATAAACTTGTTTGACAATTCTGTTTTCTAGGGTTAACAAATATATGAATAGACATCAAGATGAACAGATCTACACATGGCTCTGATACCAAAGGGGGCTCTAATAACAAATATATATATATTTGTTATATCTTTGTATATCCTTTTATATATTATGTTCATATTCAGCCTAAAATACCTAGAAGAATACACAGATATAAACATAAATATGAATATGAAATGTTGAAGATACTTCAATTGGAACCATAAATTCAAGAATATACATAATGAAAATAGGATATATGAAAATAAGTAATTATGAAAATATGATGCTGTAAAATTAGCTTGAAGAAGCTTTCATTGAATGAAACATTTGGTAATACATGGACGAAACTCTAACATGCATTTTTGTGAAATTTCACTGATGTTCAGAGTGGGAGAAGTGTATTCTGAAATTCAGAAGAACCGAATTGCTAATACATGAGCGGAGAATGCTATAAAAAAAAAAATAATAATAAAAAAAGAAGATAGAAAGTTGAACATTGTGGATGAATAGTACTGTGAACAGTGCATGCCGACATGAACAGTGCTGGCCGACACGAACAGTGATGAACAGTGCTGACCGCCATGAACAATGCTAAACTGTAATGGCTGACAAACAGTAATGACCGCCACAACAGTGATTAACAGTGCTTGCTGTATTTGGGCTTTTCGAACTTCAATCCTCACCAAGATCATAAGGGTTTTGGGCTTCTTGGTTTGTTGAGGAGGAGGACGAAGTTAAGTTTTGTTCTCCTTGGTCCTCAATCCCTTCAACTTTAAGGAAAAGGCTTATGCAAAGATCTTTAAGGTCTTCTTTACATTGGACTTGAGCCATGGCTGCTGCAATTTTTGTCTGTAAATGTGATCTATTTGCTAGGAATTGGCTTTGAGTTGTGAAGGATATGAATTCTCTCTGTATTGAGGAAAGCATTTTCTGGATGTTGAATTTGTCCCAATTATATGATGACTTGGTTGTGATAGGATTGAAGGTGTTTTATCTTTTCCCTGCAAAAATTCACGACTGAGGAAATCAGGTATAAAATTTTGAACTCCTTTTATGTATTCTATTTCAAAATAAAAAATACTTAAAATTGATTACCATCTGGCAAAAATCTGTTTACTTGCTATATTTTGAACATCTTTTTCTAAAACATGTTTTGCACTTTTGCAATCGACTCGAATTAAGAATTTTTGGTTTAACAAATCACTTTGAAACTTTGAGATGCATAGTACTATAGATAAAATATTTTTTTTAATAGTACTATAATTACTTTGTGCTGAATTCCAGATTCCTGAATGGAAACAAACAATTTGTTCAGGAGAATATAGAGAGATTTTCTGTTTGAGAATACCCCTATATCCAATGTTGGAGTCATCTGCTTCTACAATTTTGAAAGCTTTTACTTCAAGAATGCCAAAACAAGACAAAGTCTTGACATATTTTTTGATTTCTTGAACAATTGAAGTATGAAGATCAGTCCTAGGTTGAGGGTGAAGATTAGTATAAAACACCTTCAATCCAGTCACAACCAAGTCATCATATAATTGGGACAAATTCAACATCCAGAAAATACTTTCTTCAATACAGAGAGAATTCCCATCCTTCAAAACTCAAAGCCAATTCCTGGTAAATAGATCACTTAACAGACAGAAATTGCAGCAGTCATGGCTCAAGTCCAATGTAAAGAAGACCTTAAAGATCTTTGCAGAAGCCTTCTCCTTAAAGCTGAAGGGATTGAAGACCAAGGAAAACCAAGTACAACATCTTTACTAAGAAGCCCAAGACTCTTATGATCTTGGTGAAGATTGAAGTTTGAAAAGCCTAAATACAGCAAGCACTGTTTTGGCGGTCATTACTGTTTGTCGGCCATTACTGTTCAGCACTATTCATGACGGTCAGCATGGTTAATCATTGTTCATGTCGTCCAACACTGTTCATTACTGTTCATGTCGGCCAATACTATTCACAGCACTATTCATCACTGTTCATCCGACAAGTCACTATTCATCCACAGTGTTCAACTTTTATTATGGTGGAATCATTACTTAATGATAAGGGTGAAAAACTTGATTTATAAATTTCTTTGGTTGGGACCTTGAGTATATTCCAATCATGTGAATCTATATTCGTTTCAGGAATGTTATATTTTTCTTCATTAACTATATTAGGTAAAGAAGGTAAACTACATCTAGAGCTCATAGAAGAAGTAGATCTAAACAACCTAGACATCATTCAAAATATTTGTTAAGAACAAGACAACAAAATTGTGTGTGTGTATATATATATATATATATAATGCAGGGAGTAGGGGAAGGTGATAGATTGTGCAGAAGATAATTTAAATCAAAGCAGTAAAACCAGCCATGAGGCGGTGATGACAATAGTATAATAAAATTAAAGAACAGTAATTAAAAATAGTTGAGAAGCTGAAATCAAAACTGGAAAGTAATATTGATAAAATATCTTACAAAAATAAGTGATAGAACTTACTGAAGTAAGTGATAAAGGAAGAGGAGCTACAAGAAGAAATCGAAATATGAAAGCAGGGGAAGGGCTAGAGAGCTTCTCAAGTAATGGGTAATAAGCTTCTGCCTTACAATGGGAGAGGGGAGCCGTTATATAGGCAAATTACAAATAATAAAACAAAATACAATCATGGAGTAAATAGTGAAAAGTAGATTCCGCAGAACTGTGTAGTCCGCGGTCAAAAGTAAACAGTAGAAGCATGCGCACTGTAGAGTCGGTGCCAATCTGGAACAGTAAAAGTTGTCAATCTGAAATAGTAACTGTCGGCACTGTAGTGTCGGCAGACAAAATATGAATAGTAACAGTAATCCTGCACAGTGTGTTGGCAGCAATAGTAAAAGTGAACAGTACTTTAGCATAGTAATCTTCAAATAGTGGTGAATAGTAATCCAGGAAAATTCTTGAGAAGGGGAAGAACCAGTTGTTTTGAAACCAGCCGTTATGAGCTAGTCTGCAAATCTGAATAATAATTAGCCGTTATGGAGCCAGTCTGAAATCTGCGAACCAATAGCCATTATGAGGCTTTTTTGAATTCTGGAGAGAAAAAGCTGTTATAAGCCAATCTAAAATCTTAGAAACTAGTCATTAAGGACCAATTAATCATAAATCTTCTATCCCTGGGTAGGGATAATAATCTTGTGAATCTTCAAAATATGGAGGAATCTGAATAGGACTTTCAAAAGATGATTCAGGCTTTTCTCCTTCATCGTCATCATTAGAATTATCATCAAGAGCAGCAAGGAGAGCTTTAATTTTTTCTTTCTTCTTGGAAGACTTCTTCTTTGAAGAACTGGATGAAGTAGTAGGAGAAGAACCAAGAGGTTTAGTCTTTTCTTCTTTTGGGGAAGTGGTGAACGTACTGGGGATTATTAAGAGAGGGGATTTATTCTGGGGTAAAGTAGGAGCCTTGGGGGCTTGGGCCAATTCTTTAACAGAAATGACAATGGAATCAACTAGTGAGCATTTATCCCACCATTTGACATACCAATGTCGTTGAATTTTGTCTTATGTATGGATATATTGCCATTTCAGAATCCAAGGAATTTTAAATTTTTTGACAAAGTGTAACATAGGGGGAAACTTGGAACCATAAGCATCAACTTTGTAAATAACCTTAAAATTCTGGAAGGCTTCAATTAATTTAAGAGGGAGGATTTCAGGGAGGATGCCAAATTGCATCCACCATCTGGAGAACCAGAGAGGGAGAATTCTGCAGAAATTTTTATCAAAATTAATAAACCAAGAATGATCAAAATTCAAGGTTTGGTAAAGCATAAACTTAAACCAGGCTTCAATATAATCATAATAAGTAAAAGGAATGATAAATCCGTTAAGGGATTTTGGAGCAGAGGGATGGTCTCCCCATTCTTTTTCAGCAATAACTCTTTTAAAATAGACACTATGGAAAAGTAATTTATGAGGATGAATTTTGCAAAAAATAGTCTTAAAAAAGACGAAATCAGTTTGACGCAAAATACTAGAATAATATGCTAAATTCTTTTGAGGATGTTCAGGAATCCAATGGAAATTATGAGGAAAATAGGAGAGGGCAATATCTCCGGCAAATTTAGAAGAAGATGAACGATTCAATTCAATGTAAAATAAATTATGGGAATAAGGAAGATTCACATAGGCAGACGGCTTATCATACCTAATGAAAGGAACTCGGGGTCTTTGAGAATTATCAGCAAAAGGAAACCTGGGAACCAGGGTTGAAGGGAGAAAATCTGTTGGTAATAGCTATAGAAGAAATAGGCAGGGAAGTAGCAACAGTGGACTTTGGTTTCAAGGCCAGAGCCTTAGAATCAATTTTTTCTTTGTCTTTTTTGCTTGCTATTGTGGCACTGCAAAAATTCATGAGGAAAAAAATTAGGAATGAAATGGTTAAAACCTTAAAATTTAAAAACATGCAAAATAACGTCAAAATTATATTTTGATGCAGTGTTTTAATTAAATCAAAAGCAAAAATATTAATATGCACCATGTTCTAGGAATTGGAATGAATAATGAATTCTGGGAAAACACGATTGTTAGGGGAGTATTTAAGCAATGTAGAGTCCTAATGGGGATAGGGTTCTTCTCACAATCTAACTCTAAACCTAGAAGACTTCTAAACTTTATGCTTAATCTATTAATATCAATTTCAAATTTAGAGGCAAAATGAAATTGAATATTAACACCAAATCTTCTTGTTCTTCTGATTTGGTCAGCACCAAACAAGTTTTTGCATTGCAGCATGAATCAACACAACCAAATTTAACACAATTTCCAAAAATCTCAGAAGCAGAGTGATAATCACAATCAGAGGAAGATAGAAAATCATTATCAGAAGAATAGTCAGAAAAATCATTGTTTTGTAAAATTTTAAAATTTTTTTCTTTATTCTTATCATCAATGTCTAAAGCATTAATTTCTTTTTTAATCTTTTTGGGAGGCTTAGGGCACTTATTAGCATAGTGTCTTGTTTCTCCACAATTGAAACATTTATCTTTAGAAAAGTATTTTCCAAATTTAGAATCTTTACTCTTTTTAGGGTTTTTTGAAAAATTCTTATTAGGTTTATTAAATTTTCTTTCCTTATGACTATTGTAATATGGAGCAGGTGATTTCATGAAAATCTTGCCAGATTTCTTCCTATGCTTACGGGAGGGAGCAATAGGAGGCAATCCGAACTGTTCACAGAGATTTTCCATTTCATACTTAGCTTTCTTGGCGTTCTTTAACTGTTGTCTGATTATCTTCTGATCAATACACATTTTAATACCAATTTTCTTGACAGTAGAGAATAAGTCTCCATAAGTCAAGTTTTCGTAATCAATGAGACCATTATTAGGATTAATCCATTCATCTTTTACTTTGTGAGCAAATAATGAAGGCAATCCATCAATAAACTTTTCTTTCCAATAAGGTTTTTTGACTGTCAGGTCTAACCATAACACGAGAAAGAAAAACATCTTGATACCATCTATAGTCAGACATAGTAGGGCATCAGAGATTATTCAAATAATCAGAAATACGATAAGTAATATTAGAAGGAGTACCAACAAAATTTTTAATAATTGTATAAATCAAAGTATTAACACCATCAGGTTCACCCATATTCTCATGTTCATTAAGAATGGGTAAGCCTTCTTCATTACACTTTACTGCTGTTCTGATCTGGTCTCTTGTCTATTCAGTGAGATAATTATCCCACTAATTTCTAAGAGTACCAGAGAAACCAGTAGCAAGTAAATCCACAATATCAACTTGGCTTTTATTGTGATTAGTAAGATAAGCATTAGCAACCATAGACATATGATTCATCTTATTAAGTAGTTCTTGCTCAGATAAACCATCAATATTCCATTCGTACAATTTATCAGCAGAAACAGAAAATTGAGACTGGAGAAATCTTTCTTCAAATTGTAAATGAGGAGGAGTAGGTTTTGGATAAAAATTCTTTGTAGGATTGAAAGATCTGGATCCGTCAAAAATCCTTTAGAGTTTTGGTTCTAGGTCAATCTTGCCAAAGTTTTCTTCAAGAATTTTAATATCAGAATCAGTAGAATCATAAGAAATTTCAGAATTAGAAGAGGAAGCTTTTTTAATAGCAAAATTCTGTCCAGAAGTACTGGTACTAGTAGTTTTTAACTCAGTCAATTTAGAAAGTAATTGATTCACTTTCTCAAGGTTCATTTGAGAAGTAGTTTTCAAACCAGAAGATTTCTTTAAATCAAGAAGAGAAATCAGAGGTTTTTCAATCTTAGAAGCAGTGGAAGAAATTTTTAAATCAGTAGAGGGAGAGGGAATTTTTTCTTCAATACGATCTAATTGTTGTCCTATAATATGAAGAGATTGATTAACAAAATTATCTTGCTCGATAATTTTCCTATCGTTATTAATAGGATCCTTATCATGGGTTTTGAAAGGGGAACATTTAACAATAACTTTGTTACATTCAAGAAGAGTATTTTCAAGAGGAGGATGAGAAGATCTGACAACAGATTTATCTCCTTTAACAAAATTCTTTTTTACAACATTCAAAACATTATCGACAGGGAAATGTTTTTGAAGATAATTGAAGAAAAAAAAATGTTTTTGGGACTCAATCATCATCTCAGTCCATTTGACTTTAATGAGATTTCGTTCCTTTTCAGAATATTTGGCACGGTAAGGACGCCGTAAATCATGATTTTCTTTTGAGTTAAAATCCTTGGACAACGCTGGCCAATCAATAACAGAAAAGAAGTCTTTACTGGGAGCAGTAATAACATTACACTGATGAGGAAGATTATTCGGAAGAGGAGCATTAAAATCAGAAGCAGAAGGAGAAACAGATCCACCTTCATCATCCATTGGTGGATGATTTCTAGTAGAGTAATAAGCAGAGGAAACTTGGGAATCGGTAGAAATTCCTTTAAGTTTCAAATCAGGGTTAATCGTGGGATAAAGAGGAGAAGGATTAAGAGACTCATCAATATCCTTATCACGACGTCGGAGTCCTTCTGTGTTTGTGGAACCAGCAAAAGAATTCCTACGTTCGTTAACCAAAAGAGGCCTTTCAATTCTGCTTGAAAGTCCTAAATCAGAGAAATTGATTTTAACAGATCCATGCATGTATTGTTGGATGTAATCAAGATTAAAGGCATCATTCACTACTCGAGAAGGTTTTGTAACATTTTCCAAAAGCCATTCGTTGGGGAGGTCAATCTCATCCCATCGAATCATTTTCGGAGTTTTAATTTTAGCATTCTGAGTAGAACTTTAAATTAACAAAGTAGATTCACCTGGATTCTTGATCACAGCTTGTGGATCTAGATTTGTTTTCATCAATTTATAATAAATACAGTAGATGATAGCAAGAGGTCTGCTACCTTCTTCCATATTATAACCAAAAGTGAGAATATTCAAAGTTAAAGCTTTAAGAATATGAACATCATTTAAAGCAAGAGAAATGTTAGGGAAAACATCAAAATGGACAGGACCATTAAACAAAGAAGACTGAATCATACCAAGAATACTTGTACGGAAATCAACAAATCTAGCATCACGCAAACATAACAAAACAGAAGCATTGATACCAAGTCGAGTCAAAGGCTTGACTGCAACTTGAACATAACCAATATGCAGAAATTTATAACCTTTAGCAAGAGAATCATTAATAAATTTCTTACTAAACAAGGTAATAGTTTGATTATTACCTGAAATAGCAAATGTTTGTTCAACAGTTTTGACAGAATATTCAGTTTTAAAAGAAGATTTCAACCATGAAGTAGTGTAAACATCTTTAGCAGAAAACTTGGGGATATTCCATTTATCAAATTTAAAATCATTATCACCTTCAACAAAAAATTGTTCAAAATTAACCACGTCAGGTGGTAGACTAGAATTAGAGCTAGCAGAAGAATTAGATCTCCACATTTTGATACACAAACTACACACAAAATCACTCACTGGGCATCGACTTACAGAATCTCATCTTAGGTATTCACTCACAAGGCAAACTTCCTAAACATGTCATTCCTAAACGCAAAACGATCCACACATACCCTTGGCCTAACCCACAGTTTCTTCTCCGCGCCCTAACACGCCAACCTAGGCTTTCAACGGGACTTATAGGTACCTGGCAAACTATAGTGATGGGGTGGTGGACTACCGCTTAACAACTAGGAGATCTACACAGAGAAAGGTTAACAGGGAGTAAAGACATAGAAAGATCAACAGCAAGACGAGACACAGGGAGGTCAAGAGGGAGCATGGTGTACATCAAGGCAGCAAAGAGATCGCAACTCTTTTGGCTCTGATACCAAAACGGAGGGGGAGGAAGCACAATATGCAAAATATAATGCAGGGAGTAGGGGAAGATGATAGATTATGCAAAAGATAATTTAAATCAAAGCAGTAAAACCAGCGATGAGGCGGTGATGACAATAGTATAATAAAATTAAAGAACAAAAATTAAAAATAGTTGAGAAGCTGAAATCAAAACTGGAAAGTAATATTGATAAAATATCTTACAAAAGTAAGTGATAGAACTTACTGAAGTAAGTGATAAAGGAAGAGGAGATACAAGAAGAAATCGAAATATGAAAGTAGGGGAAGGGCTAGAGAGCTTCTGCCTTACAATGGGGAGAAGGGAGCCGTTATATAGGCAAATTACAAATAATAAAACAAAATACAATCATGGAGCAAATAGTAAAAAGTAGATTCCGCAGCACTGTGTAGTCCGCGGTCAAAAGTAAATAGTAGAAGCATGCACACTGTAGAGTCAGCGTCAATCTGGAATAGTAAAATTTGTCAATCTGGAATAGTAACTGTCGGCACTGTAGTGTCAGCAGACAGAATATGAATAGTAACAGTAATCCTGCACAGTGTGTCGGCATCAACAGTAAAAGTGAATAGTAATTTAGAATTGTAATCTTCAAATAGTGGTGAATAGTAATCTGGAGAAATTCTTTGAGAAAATTCTTGAGGAAAGGAGAAACCAGCCGTTATGAGCCAATTCTGCAAATCTGAATAATAGCTAGCCGTTATGGGGCCAATCTGAAATCTGAGAATCAAAAGCTAGTTTGGAGAGAAAAGGCTGTTACAAGCCAAAATAATCAATCTTCATCATCGGAGATGGAATCAAGAACGGTTTTAATCCATTGTTTCTTTTTAGAAATGGTTGACGAGGAGGAGAAAGGAATTGGAGAACTGAAGCCAAGGGTGGCAAAGTAGTTGAAATTTTTTGAACTAAATTTTCAACCCTTTTGACAATGGGGTCAATTCAAAGGGATTTTTCCCAGGTTTTAGCTTGAAACCAATGTCTTTCAATTTTTTCTTCATTCTTAGCATAACTCCATCTTAGAAACCAAGGAATTCTGAATTTCTTAGCAAAATGAAGTATAAGTGGGAAAATGGGATTGTAATCATTACGGCAACCGTCACAGGTGATATAGGCTGAAAATAGATGGTAAGCATGAATAAGCTGAGGAGGGAGAACATTTAAAGTAAGACCAAATTGATATATATATATATATATCAGAATTATCTTCAAGAGCAGCAAGGAGAGCTTTGATCTTTTCTTTCTTCTTGGAAGAAGACTTCTTCTTTGAAGAACTGGATGAAGCAGTGGGAGAAGAATCAGGAGGTTTAGTCTTTTCTTCCATTGGGAAGAAGTGAAAGTACTCGGAGTAATCAATAGAGGGGATTTATTCTGGGGCAAGGTAGAAGCCTTGGGGGCTGGAGCTAATTCTTTAACAGAAATGACAATGGAGTCAACTAATGAGCATTTATCCCACCATTTGGCATACCAATGTCGTTGAATCTTATCTACTGAAAGGATATATTGCCATTTCATAATCCAAGGAATTTTCAATTTTTTAACAAAATGTAACATGGGGGGAATTTGGAATTATAAGAATCAATTTTGTAAGCAACTTTAAAATTCTGGAAAGCTTCAATTAATTGGAGGGGGAGAATTTCAGGGGAAATACCAAATTGCATCCACCACCTGGAGAACCAAAGAGGAAGAATTCCGCATAAATTTTTATCAAAATTAATGAACCAAGAATGATCAAAATTCGAGGATTGATAAAGTAAAAATTTAAACCAAGATTCAACATAATCATAATAAGTAAAAGGAATGCTAAATCCGTTAAGGGATTTTGGAGTAGAGCGATGGTCTCCCCATTCTTTTTCAAAAATAATTCTTTTAAGGTAAACACTGTGGTAAAACATTTTTTGAGGATTAATTTTATCATGAATAGTCTTAAAATAGACAGAGTCAGTCTGTCGTAAAATACTAGAATAAAATGTTAAATTCTTTTGTGGATGTTCAGGAATCCAGTGAAAATTTGGGGGAAAATAGGAGAGGGCAATATCTCCGGCAGATTTAGAAGCAGATGATCGATTGAATTCAATAAAGAATAAATTCTGGGAATAAGAAAGAATCACATAGGCAGACGTTTTATCATACCTAATGAAAGGAGGTCGAGGTTTATCAGCAAAAGGATCATAGGAAGAAGCAAGGGTACTGGAAGAAGAAACGTGAGAACCAGGATTAAAGAGAGAAAATCTGTTTGTAATAGCAATTGAAGAAATAAGGAGAGAAGTGGCAACAGTAGACTCTGGATTCAAAGTCAGAGCTTTAGAATCAATCTTTTCTTTATCCTTTTTGCTTGCCATTTTGGCACTGTAAAAATTCAGAAGGAAAGAAATTAGGAATAAAATTGTTAAAATCTTTAAAAACATGCAAAATAATGTCAAAATTATTTTGATGCAGTATTTTAAATTAGAAACAATAGTAATAATATGCGCCATGATTTGGGAATTGGGATGAACAATGAATTCTGGGTAAACACAATAGTTTGGGGGGTATTCAAGTAAGATAAAGTCCTAATGGAAATAGGGCTTTCATCACACTCTAACTCTAAACCTGGAGGATTTCTAGACTTCATGCTCAACCTATTAATATCAATTTCAAATTTAGAGGCAAAAATAAATTGAATATCAACACCAAATTTAACAGTTGAAATACCAATCTCGTCAATAGAGAATGGATAAAGTAAAGCAATGAAAGACATTCCAAGAATTACTCTTTCAGTCATGTTTTTAACAAGAACAGCAGAGATATGAAAACGAACATCATTCTGGCAAACATGAACGTTATTTAATTCATATTTGATATGCAACTTGTTTCCACTAGCAGAATTCAATTTTTCAGTGGATTTTTCAAAATATTTACTGGGAATAAATCCTTCTTGAATGCAATTCAAATCAGAACCAGAATCAACCAAAGCAATAACATCAAAAGCATAATCATGAGAAATATAAATATGAATTCGTGAATACCATTTGGGAGGAACAATTCTATCAATTATACTGACAATCTTAACATCATTAGAAAGAGGATTATAGCTGGATTCAGCTTCATCATCATGCTAAGATTTTTTACCATTTTCAGAAATATTTTCTAGAAAACATTCTTGAAGATTTAAAAGCAAAAGCTGTTGTTGTAAATCTTTGTTCTCAGTATAAACATTATGCAAGCCATTTTGCAAGTTAACAATATCTTTCTTGATGTTACCAATCTCATGCTGCAAGTCTGAGATAGTAACTACTTTGGATTTTTGTTTTGAAAATCGTTTCAAAGTATCCTCAAGAGAGATTTTAATGTTAACAGGTTTTTCAAAATTTTTAATCATGAGTTTCTTAAGTTTTTTAAGATAGTCTTCTTTCAATTCAGGATTTTCAATTTTTGAAATCAAAGTAAGAAGCAAATCTTCTTGTTCTTCTGATTTGGTCAGGACCGAACAAGCTTTTGTATTGCGGCAAGACTCAGCACAGCCAAATTTAAAGCAATTTTCAGAAATCTCAGAAGCAGAATGATAATCAGAATCAGAGGAAGATAGAAAATCATTATCAGAAGAAAAGTCAGAAAAATCATTGTTTTGAAAAATTCTAAAAAAATCTTTTCTTTGTTTTCATCATCAATATTTAAAGCATTAGTCTCTTTTTTAATCTTTTTGGGAGGTTTTGGGCACTTGTCAGCATAGTATCCTTTTTCTCCACAATTGAAACATTTATTCTTTGAAAAATATTTTTCAAATTTAAAATCTTTATTCTTTTTAGAAAATTTAGGCTTATTAAATTTTCTTTTCTTATGACTATTGTAATATGGAGGAGTTGATTTCATGAAGTTCTTGCCAGATTTCTTCCTATGCTTACGGAAAGGAGCAATAGGAGGTAATCCGAACTGTTCACAGAAATTTCCCATTTCATACTTAGCTTTCTTGGTGTTCTTAAGTTGTTGTCTGATCATTTTCTGATCAATACACATCTTGATGCCAAGTTTCTTAACTGTGGAGAATAAATCTCCATAAGTCAGGTTTTCAAAATCAATAAGATCAGTATCAGAATTAATCAATTCATCTTTCACTTTGTGAGCAAATAATGAAGGCAAACCATCAATAAACTTTTCTTTCCAATAAGGTTTTTGACTGTCAGGTCTAACCATTACACGAGAAAGAAAAACATCTTGATACCATCTATAGTCAGAGATAGTAGGGCATCGAAGATTATTCAAATAATCAGAAATTCGAGAAGTAATATTGGAAGGAGTACCAACAAATTTTTTTAATAATTGTATAAATCAAAGTGTTAACACCATCAGGTTCACCTTCTTCATTACACTTTACTGCTGTCCTGATCTGGTTTCTTACCTGCTCAGTGAGATAATTATCCCACCAATTCCTAAGAGTACCAGGGAATCCAATAGCAAGTAAATCCACAATATCAGCTTGGCTTTTATTGTGATTAGTAAGATAGGTGTTAGCAACCATGGACACATGATTCATCTTATTGAGCAAGTTCTTGCTCAGACAAACCATCAATATTCCATTTATACAATTTATCAGCAGAGACAGAAAATTGAGATTGGCGATATCTTTCTTCAAATTGTAAATCAGGAGGAGTAGGTTTTGGATAAAAATTCTTTGCAGGATCGAAAGATCTGAATCTGTCAAAGATCCTTTGGAGTTTTGGCTCCATGTCAATCTTGCCAAAGTTTTGTTCAATAATTTTAATATCAGAATCAGTAGAGTCATGAGATATTTCAGACTCAGAAGAGGAAGCTTTTTCAATAGCAAAATTCTGTCCAGAAGTACTGGCACGAGTCATTTTTAACTCAGAAAATAATTAGTCAACTTTCTCAATGTTCATTTGAGAAGTAGTTTTGAAACCAGAAGATTTCTTTAAATCAGGAAGAGAAATCAGAAGTTTCTCAATTTTAGGGGGAATAGAAACAATTTTTGAATCAGTAGAGGGAGAGGGAATTTTCTCTTCAATACGATCTAATTGTTGTCCTATAATATGAAGAGATTGAGAAACAAAATTATTTTGCTCGATAATTTTCCTATCATTATCAATAGGATCCTTACCCTGGGCTTTGAAAGGGGAACATTTAATAAGAACCTTATTACAATCAAGAAGAGTATTTTCAAGAGGAGGATGAGAAGATCTGACAATAGATTTATCTTCTTTAACAAAAATTTTTTTGACAACATTCAAAACATTATCGACAGGAAAATGTTTTTGAAGATAATAAAAAAATAAAATATGTTTTTGGGACTCAATCATCATCTCAGTCCATTTGACTTTAATGAGATTTTGTTCTTTTTCAGAATATTTGGCACGGTAAGCATGCCTTAAATCACGATTTTCTTTTAAATTAAAAGCTTTGGATAAAGCTGGACAATCAATAATAGAAAAGAAATCTTTAACTGGAGCAGTAATAACATTGCACTGAGGATGAGGATGAGGATGAGGATTAGGGGGAAGAGGAGCATCAAAATCTGAAGTAGAAGGAGAAATAGATCCACCTTCATCATCCGTTTGGGGATGATTTCTAGTAGAGTAAAAAGTAGAGGAAACTTGAGAATCTGTAAAAATTCCTTTAAGTTTCAAGTTAGGGTTAACAGAAGGATAAAGAGGAGGAGCGTTAAGAGACTCTTCCACATCCTTATCACGACGTCGAAGTCCATCTGTGGTTGTAGAACTAGCAAAAGAATTTCTTCGTTCGTTAAATAAAAGAGGTATTTCAATTTTGCTTGAAAGTCCTAAATCAGAAAAATTGATTTTAACAGATCCATCCATGTATTGCTGGATGTAATCAAGATTAGAGGCATCATTCATTACTCGAGAAGGTTTTGTAACATTTTCCAAAAGCCATTCGTTGGGGAGGTCAATCTCATCCCATCGAATCATTTTCGGAGTTTTAATATTAGCATTCTGAGTAGAACTTTGAATTAACAAAGTAGATTCACCTGAATTCTTGATCACAGCTTGTGGATCTAGATTCGTTTTCATCAATTTATAATAAATACGGTAGATGATAGCAGGGGGTCTACTACCTTCTTCCATATTATAACCAGAAATAAGAATATTCAGCGTTAAAGCTTTAAGAATATGAACATCATTCAAAGCAAGAGAAATATTAGGGAAAACATCAAAATGGACAGGACCATTAAACAGAGAAGACTGAATCATACCAAGAATACTGGTACGGAAATCAGCAAATCTAGCATCACGCAAACATAACAAAACAGAAGCATTGATACCAAGTCGAGTCAAAGGCTTGACTGCAACTTGAACAAAACCAATGTGCAAGAATTTGTAACCTTTAGCAAGAGAATCATTAACAAATTTTTTACTAAGCAAGGTAATAGTTTGATTATTACCCGATATAGCAAATGTTTGTTCAACAGTTTTAACAGAATATGAAATCTTAAAAGAAGATTTTAACCATGAAGTAGCATAAACATCAGAACCAGAAAGTTTTGGGATATTCCATTTATCAAATTTAAAGTCATTATCACCTTCAACCGAAAATTGTTCAAAATTAACCACGTCAGGTTGTAAACTTGAATTAGAGCTAACAGAAGAATTAGATTTCCACATTTTGACACACAAACTACACACAAAATCGCTCACTGGGCAAAGTCTTACAGAATTTCATCCTAGGTACTCACTCACAAGGCAAACTTCCTAAGCATATCTTTCCTAGACGCAAAACTATCCACACATACCCTTGGCCTAACCTGCATTTTCTTCTTCACGCCCTAACACGCCAACCCAGGCTTTCAACGGGACTTACAGATACCTCGCAAACTGTAGTGACGGGGTGGTGGACTACCGTTCAACAACTTGGAGCTCTACACAGATTAAGGTTAACAGGGAGTAAGAACTCAGAAAGATCAAGAGCAAGACGAGAGACAGGGAGGTCAAGAGGGAGCAGGGTGTACATTAAGACAGCAAAGAGACCGTAACTCTTATGGCTCTGATACCAAAGACGGGAGGGGAGGAAGAACAATATGCATAAGGATGCAGGGAGTAGGGGAAGGTGATAGTGTATGCAGAAAATAATTTAAATTAAAGCAGTAAAACCAGCCATGAGGCGGTAATGACAATAGTATAATGAAATTAAAAAACTGAAATTAAAATAGATGAGAAGCTGAAATCAAAACTTAAGATTAAAAATATCTTACAAAAGTAAGTGATAGAACTTACAGAAGTAAGTGATAGAGGAAGAGATACAAGAAGAAATAGGAAAGCAGGGGAATGGCTAGAGAGCTTGGGTAGTATTAAGCCTCTGCCTTACAATGGGGGAGGAGAGCCCGTTATATAGGCAAATTAAAGAAAGTAAAACAAATTACAATCATGCAACAAACAGTAAAAGTAGATTCCGCAGTACTGTGTAGTCCGCGGTCAAAAGTAAACAGTAGAAAGCACGTTCGGTGCCAATCTGGAACAGTAAAAGTGAACAGTAGTTTAGCACAGTAATCTTCAAATAGTGATGAATAGTAATCCGGAGAAAATTCTTGAGGAGAGAAACCAGCCGTTATGAGCCAGTCTGCAAATTTGAATAATTAAATCTGGGAATCAAGAGCCGTTATGAGGCTATTCTGAAAACTGAGAAACTTAGCCGTTATGAGGCCAATTCATCATAAGTCTTCTATGATGTATATATAGTAGTTTTCAAACCAGATCCACCTTCGTCATCCGTTGGAGGATGATTTCTAGTAGAGTAAAAAGCAGAAGAAACTTGGGAATCGATAGAAATTCCTTTGAGCTTCAAATCAGGGCTAACAGCAGGATAAAGAGGAGGAGGAGCGTTAAGAGACTCATCAACATCCTTATCTCGACGTCGAAGACCTTCTGAGGTGGTAGAACCAGCAAAAGAATTCCTTCGTTCGTTAACCAACAGAGGCCTTTCAATTCGACTTGAAAGTCCTAAATTAGAAAAATTAATTTTAACAGATCCATCCATGTATTGCTGGATGTAATAAAGATTAGAGGCATCATTCACTACTCGAGAAGGTTTTGTAACACCTTCCAAAAGCCACTCGTTAGGGAGGTCAATCTCATCCCAGCGAATCATTTTTGAAGTTTTGATACTAGCATTCTGAGTAGAACTTTGAATTAACAAAGTAGATTCACTTGGATTCTTGATCACAGCTTGTGAATCTAGATTTGTCTTCATCAATTTATAATAAATACGGTAGATGATAGCAAAGGGTCTCCTACCTTCTTCTATATTATAACCAGAAGTAAGAATATTCAGCGTCAAAGCTTTAAGAATATGAATATCAACCAAAGCAAGAGAAATATTGGGGAAAACATCGAAATGGACAGGACCATTAAACAGAGAAGACTGAATCATACCAAGAATACTAGTACGAAAATCAACAAATCTTGCGTCACGCAAACATAACAAAACAGAAACATTAATACCAAGTCGAGTCAATGGCTTGACTGCAACTTGAACAGAACCAATATGCAAAAATCTGTAACCTTTAGCAAGAGAATTATTAACAAACTTATTGTTAAACAAGGTAATAGTTTGATTATTACCAGAAATAGCAAAGGTTTGTTCAACAGTTTTAACAGAATATTCAGATTTAAAAAAAGATTTAAACCAAGAAGTAATGTAAACATCCTTAGCGTCAAGCTTAGGGATGTTCCATTTATCAAATCTGAAATCATTATCACTTTCAACAGAAAATTGTTCAAAATTAACCACGTTAGATGGTAAACTGGAATTAGAGCTAACAGAAGAATTAGATCTCCACATTTTGACACACAAACTAAACTCAAAATCACTCACTTGGTAAACTCTTACAGAATCTCATCCTAGGTACTCACTCACAAGGCAAACTTCCTAAGTATATCCTTTCTAGACACAAAACTATCCACACATACCCTTGGCCTTACACACAGTTTCTTCTTCACGCCCTAGTTGTTGAACGGTAGGTGTGATACCAACAAAAGTAAGTGATAGAACTTACAGAAGTAAGTGATAGAGGAGAAGAGAGGATACAAAATGAAACCAGGGGAATGGTCAAAAGTAATGGGTATCAGATTATCCCAAAAAAGCTTCTGCCTTACAATGGGGGAGGGGAGCCCGTTATATAAGTAAATAACATTGAGAAAAACAAAATACAATCATGATACAAATAGTAAAAGAAGATTTCGCGTTAGTGCGGTCAAAAGTAAATAGTAGAAAGTATGCGCACTGTGGAGTCGGCGCCAATCAGGAACAGTGAAAGTTTTCAATCAGAAACAGTAACTTGTCGGCACTGTAGTGTTGGCAGACAAGACAACAATAGTAACAGTAATTCGCTGTCGTCATGAACAGTGAATGTGAACAGTAATCCTGCACAGTGTATCAGCAGCATCAATGAACAGTAAAAAGTGAACAGTACTTTTGAAGTATATATATATATATATATATATATATATATATATATATATATATATCAGTTTGTGGCTTTTCGGTTGTTTTATATATATTTTTCCTAAATTTTCTATAGCAACCAAACAAAGGTTCGCTCATAATTATATATTAGAACCGTCAGATTCAATCAAACAATTGAGATGCCCTTTTTCTCATATACCAAACAGCAGAAAATTAATGGGATTGAAATTGAATTTTACCCATTTTAGACCGCAAGCTTCCCCGCAACCAAACAACGCCATTGTTCTGAATCTCAAACATCCAGCCATTATTTGAAACCCCAGAACCCCAAACCCCACATTTCATCAGTTTTCTCAGCACCCAAGCAAGGATTAACATTTAGAAAAAATAAATAATAAGTAAAAATGAAAAGGTCAGTAATAGTTAGTGAATATTACGTGACATGGCTTTTAACTACACTGATCTTAAAATCGAATTTCACCCCAAAATAGGTTGCTAAAGCTTGGGAGACATACATTGCTTACTTTTGCATTTGTTGCATTTGTTGCTTTCTTGAGTTTATGGGTTTTCTAGGCCGTATGGTGGAGATATTGGTTGAGAAATTGCTAGAGGCCGAATGGGGGTTTAAGTTTTCTAAGTTCATCAACAAAACTTCTGACTTAATTTCATTTCCCAATATTGCATTGAGTATCAAACAAAATATAAATAAGAAATGGATATGCAAACAAATAATAGGAATTTAATCTAAAATTAAACAGATGAAAAAATAAAGACATACATTTTAGGAGAAAAAAAATAATAATAATATACCTGTGAACTTTTTCTTTCCAAACCCTCCCATTCCTAAAATGACAATTATAGCATTTTTCCCAAATTTCATGTTGAGATGAGAAAGAGAGAAGGGGTTGAGCGGTTTTGGCTTCATGTTTTCTTTGATTTTGAGACTCTGGGAAAGTATGCTACTGGGATGGCTTGTTCAATAAAGGCCAACTCTATGAGAAATTAGATGTGACGTGTCTTTTTGCTAATAAAAATGTCATTGATACTTTTACCACTCTTTTTATGTTATATTAAAAAATGGAAAAATTTCACTTTAATCCAGTAAATTTGTATGCAATTTGACAAATCTTTTATAAATTTTTAAATCTCTCAATTTGAACATCTAAACTTTTAATTGCTCTTAATGTGGACCCTTTCGTCAATTTTAACAGTTAAAAAAAAAAAAAAAGTTTTAGAATTAAGGGTAAAATTGAAATTTTATATAAAAATTAGAGGTATAAACATCATGTAATGTTTAAAATCTAACGGAGATATCCATATTGAGAGCAATTGAAAGTTCATTGGTCTAAAGTGAGAGATTTAAAAATTTGAAAAAAATTTGTTAAATTACATGAAAATTCATAGGTTAAACTGAAGTTTCTCTTTAAATATATAAAAGAGATTTAGAGTAAAACACTTTCATTTCTCTGGATGTTTTCTTAGTTTTAAGAACATCAACATAATTTGTTTTATCTAATTTTTTTTTTTTAAAAAAAATAATAATTCTACACTTAAAAAAATAAAATAAAATAAATAAAAAGCTAATGCTTTCACTCCACACGACCAAGAAAAAATGCATGTGGAATCACGGGGTTAACAGGTTGGCATTGATTGAATATTGAATCATTGATGGCATGTCCAAGAAAAAGATAGGAAGAATAGGTATTTTCATCGGCTAGTGGGGAGCAGCGCATGCATCAACTATCAAGGCAGGACACTGCTCGAAAAGATGCTTAGGGGGACGTGTACCGAAGGAAAAGGCAAAGAAAAAACACAAAACGAAAAGGCCAAAGTCTTTTTACAAAAACTTGTACCGCACCAAAAGATGGGACGTGTTTCGGTGGAAAAGGCCAAACTATTTTAGGCTATGTTCGGTAAAAGAGTGGACTAGATGAATTTAAAAGTTAAAAAAAAAAAAAAATTCAAAATTAACCTCAATATTCATATTCTTATGTCATATCTTATATGACTCGTTCAAATTTGAGCTCAATAAATTTTACCATGTCGATTTGATCCGTTTGGAAAAGATGGAGAAAGTAGTTGACATATCCTTTTTATTTTTATTTTCATATATTTTTAAGTGATTTTATTTTTATTATTAAATTTGAGATAAATTTTTAAAAAATTTTGATCTAATAATAATAATAATAAAATTAGAATATGTAGTATTACTCCATAAAAAAAGAGTGTCGTACACTTACACCCGATGTAGTCGAACTTAACTGGCACAAGCCCTTTTACAGAAATGAGAAAATGTCTTCTTACGACCCAATAATGAAACAATAAAGTGGGTTACATTCTGCTTTTAGTTGATATAAAAGGTATTAAGCTAAACGTAATAGGTGTAAGTGAGTGGACTTCCATATGCATTATGCCACATTGTTTCAGTCTCACTAACCGTGTTTGACACCGGATCCCAACCAAACCCTGTCTGATAATCTAAGAGGTCTTTAAATTCTCAATAGGTGATTCTCAATCGTTTGAACTTGTCACTACACTGCACTGCAGTGTACTTAAACCCAACAATGTTAAAAAATTCAGATGCTATGGAATCCAACTTCTCTTTGTGGATGCGCCCCTTGACAATTTTGCCGCGGTTCAGCATGTCCACCAAATATGCCATGAAGGTGGTTTCAATATATGGTAGCCATTGCGCATCAATGTTCGACATCTAATTTAGCATAAAGAATAACAATATAAAGAAATCCTATGATTTATTTCAGAAACTACGAAATATATACCCAACAAAACTTTGACTTGATTTCATTTTTCAATATTGTATTTATATATGCAAACAAATAATAGGAATCTAAAATTAAACGGATGGAAAAATAAAGACATACATTTTATGTGGCTTCTAACGTGACTTGTCACCAAATCTAAGTAATTAAATGAATAAAATTTTAAAACAATTGATAAATTAATATCATATCGTAAGTAATATTCTAAAAAAAATGCAATAGTCAAAAGCAAGTACCTTGTGGAAGTGATGCAGAGCAGAACCAGATGAAGAGCAAGGCTCAGCAGTTGATAAGGCAAAATCAGATGACGTATTTCCTGGGGCTGGTGTTGGGCAGTAGGAGATGGATGGTCTTGATTCTTGTTTTTGCCTTGGACAGTGATACGTTTTCCTTTTGCTCAGTCGAGGCTTTCTCTTTACGTTTACCTATGATTTCTTTTTTCTTTTTTGGTTCTCTAATCTTTTTTCATGGTGTCTTTATTGTATGAAAGCACTTTCCGTATCATTAATTTCATATAAAAGCATTAGGCAAATCTTTTATAATAATCAGATTTGATTATTATTAATATTTTTTCTCTTCAGCAAAATAATTATTTTGTAGTTTTTTCTTTTAATATAAATAGTAAATAGATTAAGTATATTTATTATTCACACTATAAGTTTTGTTTATTATTATTTTTTTTTCTCAATTTCTTTATTTTACTCTCTCCTCCTCATTCTTTTCTACTATCTCCCACACAAAATAATATTTTAAAAAAATAAAGATTAAAATAGATAATTTGTTAAGATATACAAAAAAACAATGAGTAATTAAATTAAAAATTTGTATTTTTTCGGTTTCTACTAGAGATGCCGTAATAATATCTCGAAAAAACTTGATAGCACGTCCAAGAAAAAGATACAAGCGCATGCATCAAGCCCGTCAGATGGCTTAAATGCAGGACATAGTACTGCAAGAAACTGTGGCACAACTTTACCCGGAGCCCAAAGCGTAAACCCATTTTCTTCTTATATCAAAATATTTTTCCAAACAAAACAGAAGGTTAGCGCAAGAAATACAATAAATAAATAAATAGAAGAGATAAATGGGTTTGGAAAGACCGCAAACGTGAAAGAATGACATAAGGGACTGAGAAAACCATTTTCAGGTTAATAACCAAACATGGGAAAATAAACAAGTCTTCCTATAAACAGTTTTCAGCTTAAAACATTTATTGACAGAAAAAAATTTTACACAAACAAACGAGTTTAAGAACCTTTTTTTAAAAAATAGACGTGTCAAGGAATAAATTTTTTAATGCGTATAGCCTATGGGTTTGATATTTATTATTAATATTGAGTTTAGGCTTAACTTAAAGCTTAAGACTAGGCTCAACTGTATTGAGAAATGCTAGGTCTCATTTTTCCAATCATCTTTTAATTATTTTTTTTTTAAAAAATGAATTCAAATTCATCATTAATTACATTTGTGGTTTACTGGTGAGTCTTATATATTTAATTGTAGATTAAAAATATATATATATATATATATATATATATATATATATATATGAAGATGGTAAGGAGAACCAAGCCTAGATTTTCTCAGTTTAATAATTAGTTAATTTTTTAATAACGTTGAGCTTTGTAATGCTACGCATATTTTTTGACGTGACTTTCAAAATTAGCATTTGATTTTTATAATTTTTTGTTTATACCCTCTCAAAATTTAGAATTGCTAAGGATATTAACTCTTTTATTAAGATAAATGAGATGCCTAAACAAATTGAAAAACAAAATGCTCAAATGACAACAAAAGATGCGATGATTGAGGCCCGTTTTCGCCACCTTGAGGTCATGTTCGGGTCGACCTCCGGATCCACGCCTGAGGTGACTCAACATAAAACTCCTATAGACAGAGGTAATGTTATATTTATGTTGTTTTTGTTTGTCTTTTGTTAACAAAACTTGGTGCTACCTCTTATAGCTCTGCTGAGAACTTGATCAAGCTCTAGTGTTACCCAATGTCTTTCTACTGAGAACTTGATCAGTGGCAGCAATTAAGTGGCAACTAGTAATTTAAATATCAAAGTCAAAGGGTCCAAAAATTGAACTTCGACTCCGTCAATTCACGCTCTATTTAAAATTAAATTGGGATTCCATCAAACAAAATTAAATGAAAAAAGTTGCAAAACAACAATTTCATTACATATCACATGAAGACGTCTTTCAACTTTTTTAATCATCTTTTTTCTTTTCCTTTCTTTTCACTCCAATACTTTGTCTTATACGATGGACAAAAAACATACTTGAAGCAACTGTGGGCCAGAAGCAAGTAAATTACAATAATAACCCCTATAGGATCACGCTGTGCTAATTACAATTGACATTAATGCTCGTGACATAAATCAGAATCATACTGATTTTGTGTGCGTATGTTTGTTCAACCCAATAGAGCACAAATAGACAACATTTCTTTATTCATATATTGTTGAAAATTATGACCAAGAACTAGAAAAAATAATGGAGTTAGTGAAATAATCCAACAACCACCCACAAAAAATTTTGTTGAGTGAAAACTAACTAGGGAAATAATCACTGCAAGTTTAAATCAGATAAATCCGGAGAAATTCACAAAAAACTGAAAATATCATTTAGTAAAAAACAAATGTTGAAAAAAAAAAATTGAAGAAAAGAGACAAAAATTTAAAAAAAGATCATCTAAATGAGACCTTCTTGGGGTGTTAAACTAGTTCTTAGATCTAACTACAAGCTTGGTCTAGCTCACTGATCTGAAACAAACAATCACGTGAACAAACTAAAATAGAGAAAGCAGAAATAGAGCTTAGCAAATAAATGAAATATCTCACTTTTGAAATACCAAACTACTTCCAAAAGCTGCTAAAAAAAAATAATCAAGCTTTAGCTCTTCTAATTCAAAAGCACTAAAAATAAAAATAAAAAAGAACAACTAAGACTAGAAGTAATTCTTGTTTCCTAAAACAAATAACTTTAAGACAAAAAAAAAGATCATCGGCCATAATTACCACAATCAAACACAAGCACAAACTTATAAGATTAATGAGGTCACAAACGCAAACTAACAAACAAATACAATCAAAAACTAAACACTCAAATTCACATTCTACTCATCCTTATAACTCCATGCAAGCCTTCCGCTCGCTACATTTCACAGTACTTCCACCAACAAGTGACTGACAATAGGTTTGAACTAACTTACCATCAATCTAGTCCTTTAGTGCAACAATATAATGCCTATCTTTCTCTCCTGCGATTCTACATACACTTAAAAAAAAAAATAGTGTTATATATTTGTATTAAATGGAATTAACTTCCACCAACAAGTGGATGATAATGGGATTGAAATATCTTACCCATTGTTATCTAAGTCTTTTAGAGCCACAACTCCTTGCACATCTTCCACCCATGCCATCCTGCATACACTTTAAAATGAACTATTGTTATATAATATTA
Source organism: Corylus avellana (assembly GCF_901000735.1). NCBI lineage: Eukaryota > Viridiplantae > Streptophyta > Magnoliopsida > Fagales > Betulaceae > Corylus > Corylus avellana. The sequence continues at coordinate 25,277,167 of NC_081546.1, forward strand.
ATCTCTTGCATTGTTTACTCAACTTGATAAACATGTCAAGAAAGGTTCACCCACTCAAAGTTCTTAAACAAAAAAAACTGTTTGCAGTTTTTCCCTTCCAACACAAACCAAATTTGTTATAATTTTTGAAATATTAAAACTTCTTCAACAAAGTACAACTGAAGCACCTCCAAGTTCTTAAACATTCAAATTATTTAAAGTTCTAACCCTCTATTATATACCAAATTTGTGACAAATCTTAATAATATTAAAATAAAATCTTGAACAAAATACAACAAAAGTTCTTTCAAACGTTGCTTCCGCTTGCTTGAGATCCATAAGAGCTCCCTCCAATCTTAGAAAAAATAAAATCCATATCATAATCAATGATCTTTCTAACAATTACTTGATATGTGTGTGAAATAATTAAAATTAAATTAAATTAAGAAGGTGCTAGGCAAGATTCTTTTACCCTCTTAGATGTTTTAGTAGCCTTTCCATTTGTGCTTGCATAGCAGCTTGAAATGCTTTTGACTCCATAATTTCAGCCTGGAATGCAGCAACTGCATCCCGCATTTTTTGCCTCCATAGGAGCTTGTGATGCTTTTGACTCCTTAATTTCAGCAAGCATAGCAGTTAGTTTCTCTTTAGTTTCTAGTTGTTTAGCCAAGCAGTCATCATGGTTTTGTTGGATGCGTGCTGATGAGAAATTTGACCGGGTACGTATAGCACCACAACCATTTCCTCTAACATGTCCTGAGCGACATTCACCTAGCACCTCTAAGACAATGTCTTCTTGGATGGCATTAGTGTTGTCGAAATTTGCCGTCATTGATTTCATTTCATTCTGTACAAACCATATAAACCTCAACTAAATAAATCATGCTAGTTCATTAGACATATTCATCATGAGTACCTATTTCATTCACTTACATATTTACTCTCAGCATATTCACTCATAAATTTTCCATTCCTTTAACTGAGCACATCCTTGTATATTTGTATGGAATTGTGTATGGCATTAGTTTTCTTTGTCTATACATAATATACATAATTAACTATTACCCTGAAGAACATTACTATAAAAGCTTAACACTATATATTCTTACCTTCTTGTGAATGACATTGATGAACGTCGAGGCACCAGCGGTATGATTTGTTTTCATCTTTGCTCTATTTTTCTTATTTCGCACAAATTTGGCCTACAAAAATTCAATCAAAAAATATATTCATTTCATTTTTTATAGTTGAATACAAATCTTAGAAATAATAACCGACTATTTATTTGAATAAGATGCATTTACCTTCCACGAGTCGGCTTCGAATAAGTCACATATAGTAGGCCTTTGTTTCGAACAAATACCATTTGGAACATTGGCTCTCGCCTCGACTTGAGCGTTGGCCACCGCAACTAAATCCCGGCTCTGCACGTCTTTAAAATAAATTTTGTATTTTTTTAGGTGCAATTTGGAGTGTGTCCTATTATAGGCCAGACGTAATTGATACTTTAAATCATCATTGTACTTTTTTAACTCCATATCCAAAATGAACTTACCCTGAGACATAATAATTATGAAGACAATGGTCAAAAGTTTGACACATTATTTGTAGCAAGTGACATAATACACATACACAATAAGATTTATACCTTCACACGTTCACCCAATATCTTCAAATTTTATTTCAGACCATGCTCCTGCTCTGATAATGGAGGTCACAATGATCAAGGACAATCTTAGAAATTATCCTTAACCACACCCCAGCATTTTCGCCCACAGGTACAACATAGTCATCCTTGAATTCCAAAGTGAGCGGACCATCCTTATCTATTATACCATTAACGTTCAAATTCTTGTTTTGACCTCTTGGCCGTCTAACAAGCGTGCTAGCTATTAATCAAAATATGAAAACGTAATTATTTGTATCTGGAAAAGTAGTTCGCAGAGTGTATGCAACAAACTAATAAGAAAAAGACCTTATAAACACTTACAGCTTGCGGTTGGTGCGACTCCCGATGAGTGTATGTCATCAGACCGCTCATGGGAATGATGGCCTTCCGCCAAATCAAGGGCCTCTAGAAAGAGAGCTGTCAAAGAGAGAAAAGTGCGCCGAAATGAGAGAGAGAGAGTGAGTGAGAGATCAAGAGTGATGAGGGAGGTCGAATTTTGGTGATTAGGGATTTTGGTCAAAAAATATGGTATGAAATTTTCAGAAACTGCACCAATAGATGGCGCTAATTTATTTTGCGCTCTCAATAGTGGCGACTACGGTCGCCGATAATGACTTCAAATAGTGGTGACCCAATATGTTGCCACTGTTTGTGATATTTTTTTTTTAGGATCGATTAGATATTTAATCGATCATTTGAACCTATCACAATCAATCGAATTAATTCACTCGGATCGATTGGATGTTTGATAAATCATTTAATCTTATCACGATCAATCCAACTAATTCATTAGGAGCGATCAGATGTTTGATCGATACTTTGAATCATATCACGCTAAATTGTATTCATTCAGTAAGATCGATCAGGTGTTTGATAAATAATTTGATCTTATTACGATCAATCGAATTAATTCAATAAGATCGATCGAACATTTAATTCTATCACGATCAATCGAATTAATTCATTATGATCGATCAGATGTTTGATCGATCATTTGATCATATCACGATCAATCGAATTAATTCACCAAGATCGATCGATTGTTCGATCAAACATTTAAATAAGAATAAGGAGAAAACTTCAATAATAATATAGAAACAAAATTAACTTTTCTAAGCGTTTTAATTAAATAGGAGAATTTGTTTTCACGATCAATTGAACAAATTTACCATGATCGATCGGTCGTTTAATCGAAAATTTGATCGTATCATGGTCAATCGAACTAATTTATTTAGATCGATCGGTTGTTCGATCAAACAATTAAATAAGAATAAGAAATAAAAAACTTCAATAATAATATATTAAAAAAATTAATTTTTTTAAGCATTTTAATTTAATAGGGTAATTTGATTCGTTTAAAAGAAAAAAAAATAAATATTGATTTTTTATATAAAATAAGAATAAAAAACAGAAAAACAGAAAAAAATTCAACAATAATTACAATATTATTAGAGGTGAAATTTTGAGAAATAACTTTTTTCTAATATATATGTAAGGTTAATATCATCGCACAATATTTATTATTTATTTATTTATTTATTATTATTATTTTGGGGGTAGGAAGTTGTGACCCTAAATTCACTGCTATTGACCAATCATCAGCGGCGACGCCCAAGACTTGCCGCTATTTACCCTAATTAGCGACAACCATGAATTTTTAATTACTTTTTCTCATATCAATAGCATCGACACTAAAGTCACTGCTAATGACCACTTATCAGTCGCGACTCTCAAGAGTTGCTGCGGTTGAACCTCATTAACGGCAACTGTATAGTCGCCACTAATGAGTTTTTAATTACTTTTCTCCTATCAATGGCAGCGACCCTCAAGTCGCCGCAAATGATCATGCATCAACAGTGACTATAAAGCCGCCATGATTGACCCTTAGAAGGTCGCTACTAATGAGCTTTGTAATTATTTTTATTATTTTTTTACGTCAATAGCGGCAACCATAAAGCTGCCGCCAATGACCACTCGTCAGCTGCAATTCTCAAGCGTCGCTGCTATTGACCCTCATCGGTGGTTGCCACTGACTGAATCTTATTAGCGGCAACATATTGATGTTTAATAGCAGCTATTGTTGTTGCTGCTAAATAATTTTTTGTTTTTGTTTTGTTTTTAGCAGCCACTGCTATTGGTCAATAGCAGCGACCGTTTGGTCGCTAAAGACCGTAATGCTTGTAGTGAACGCCTATTATTGTGAATCTCAGACGTCCAGCCATTATTTGAAACCCCAGAACCCGAACCCTACCTTCCATCAGTTTTCTCAGCACCCAAGCAAGGATTAACATTTAGAAAAAATAAATAACAAATAAAAATAAAAAGGTCAGTAATAGTTAGTGAATATTACGTGGCATGGCTTTTAACTAAACTGGTCTTAAAATCAAATTTCACCCCAAAATAGGTTGCTAAAGCTTGGGAGACATACATTGCTTACTTTTGCATATGTTGTTTTCTTGAGTTTATGGGTTTTCTAGGCCGTATGGTGGACAAATTGGTTGAGAAATTGCTGGAGGCCGAATGGGTGTTTAAGTTTTCTAAGTTCATCAACAAAATTTCACTTGATTTCATTTTTCAATATTGCATCGAGTATCCAACAAAATATAAATAATAAATAGACATACAAACAAATAATAGGAATTTAATCTAAAATTAAACAGACAAAAAAATAAAGTCATACATTTTAGGAAAAATATATATATATATACCTGTGAACTTTGTCTTTCCAAACCCTCCCATTCCTAAGATGAAAATTATAGTATTTTTCTCAAATTTCATGTTGAGATGAAAAAGAGAGAAGGGGTTGAGCGGTTTTGTAGGACAGTATGCTACTGGGATGGCTGGTTAAATAAAGGCCAACTTACTTGCCAGCTGGGTGAGTATGAGAAACTAGATGTGACGTGTCTTTTTGCTAATAAAAATGTCATTGATACTTTTACTGCCCTTTTTATGTTATATTAAAAATACAGAAAACTTCATTTTAATTCACTAAATTTACTAGCGATTTGATAAATTTTTTTAAAATTCTTAAATTTCTGAATTTGAATATTTAAGTTTTCAATTGCTTTTAATGCGGACCTCTTTATCAATTTTAACCGTTAAAATATGAAAAAAGATCAAAACCTTCTTGATTTTTTTTTTCAAATAAAAAAACGTTTTGGAATTAAAGGTAAAGTTAAAATTTTATACAAAAATCAGGGATATAAACGTCATATAATATTTAAAATTTAACGGAGTGATCCATATTAAAAATTTGAGAGCAATTACAAGTTTAAAGGTTCAAAGTGAAAATTTTGAAAATTTGAAAAAAAATTGTCAAAACACGTAAAAATTCATCGACTAAATTGAAGTTCCCCTTAATAATATAAAAGAAATTTAGAGTAACATTTTCATTTCTCTGGATGTTTTCTTAGTTTTAAGAACATCAAAATAATTTGTTTTTTTTTAAAAATAATTCAACACTTAAAAAATAAAATAAAACAAAGTAAAAGCTAATGCTTTTCACTCAACACGACCAAGAAAAAAATGCACGTGGAATCACGGGGTTAACAGGTTGGCATTGATTGAATATTGAATCATTGATGGCATGTCCAAGAAAAAGATACGAAAGAATCGGTATTTTCATCGGGTAGTGGGGCGCAGTGCATGCATCAACGACCAAGGCAGGACACTGCACGAAAAGATGCTTAACGGGACGTGTACCGAAGGAAAAGGCAAAGAAAAAACAAAAAAAAAGGCCAAACTCCTTTTACAAAAACTTGTACTGCACCAAAAGATGCTGAGCGGGACGTGTTTTGCATGAAGTTTTGCCACATTGTTTCAATCTCGCTAACCGTGTTTGACATTGGATCCCAACCAAACCCTATTTGATTTGATAATCCAAGAGTTCTTTAAATTCTCAGTCAAACTTGTCACAACACTGCACTGCAGTTTACTTAAACCCAACAATGTTAGAAAATTCGGATGCAATGGAATCCAACCTCTCTGTGTATGTGTCCCCTGACAATTTTGCCGCGTTTCAGCATGTCCACCAAATATTCTACGAAGGTGGTTTCAATATATGGTAGCCATGACATCTAATTTAGTATAAATAAAAAGTTGAGACGAATAACAATATAAATAAATACTATCATTGATTTCAAAAATTACCAAATATATACCTAACAAAACTTTGACTTGATTTCATTTTTTAATATTGTATTGAGTGTTATATATATATATATATATATATATATATATATATATAAACAATGTCATACATTTTATGTGGCATCTGACGTGACTTGTCACCAAATCTAAGCAATGAAATGAATAAAATTTTAAAACAATTGATAAATTAATCTCATATCATAAGTAATATTCTAAAAAAAATGTCATAGCCAAAAGCAAGTAACTTTTGGAAGTGATGCAGAGCAGAACCAAATGAATAGCAACGGAGGAATGCTACAATGCATTCTACCCACCATCTACTCACCATCTCTTCACTTGCATTTTGATTTTTTCAAAAAAAAAAAAAAAGAAAAAGAAAAGAGTAAAGAGAGAAGAGATGGTGGGGCAGAATCAGATGACGTATTTCTTGGGGCTGGTGTTGGGCAATAAGAGATAGATGTCCTTGATTCTTGTGTTTGCCTTGTACAGTGAAACGTTCTCCTTTTGCTGCAGTCGAGGCTTTCTCTTTACTTTTACCTATGATTTTTTTTTTTTTTTGTTCTCTTATCTTTTTTCGTGGTGACTTTATTGTATGAAAGCACCTTTCGTATCATTAATTTCATATAAAAGCATAGGCAAATCTTTTATAATAATCAGATTTGATTATTATTAATATTTTTTCTCTTCAGCAAAATAATTATTTTATAGTTTTTTTTTAATATAAATAGTAAATAGATTAAGTATATTTATTATAACGTTAAAAAAATTGATGTTTTTTGACGTGCCAAACAGTAACAAAATTTTGCCACCTCAGTAATTATTGACGTGCAAAAAAGTGACACATCAACAAATTTTTTTTTGACGTGTCAAAAGTGGTACGTCAATATTTATTGACTTATTGAATCTAGCACGTCAGGATTTACTAACATATCAAGTATATTTGAATTCAATTTCATTTTTAAAAATTTTATTTAAAAAATTTAATATTTAAATATTTATTGACGTGCTAAAATTAGACACGTCAGGAAATATTGACCTGTCATTTTGACACGTTAATAATTTTTTTTTTTTTTTGATTTATTATTGTCCATCAAGTAATATAGAAAAAAAAAATTGATTTATTATTGTCCATCAAGTAATATAAAAAAAATAAAAAATAAAAAATAAAAAAACTGTTTTCTGACATGCTAAAACACGTCAGAAAACAGTTTCTTTTTTATTCTTTTATATATATATTTCAGGTTTATTTATTTTATATATATTCCAACTAGCACGTAGATGCCAGACTTTGGTCCTCTCTCAGTGTTGCCTAGACGTAGATGCTCCATTTGGTGGTGGTAACCTATGGACTGCATCAGATTTTCCAGGACAGCTAAACGTTTGTCCATGGTGACCTTATCTTCCCTAGCTTCCATTCTTTGATCAGCTAGTTCTCTCCTAAGACCCTCCATTCGCTCACAAATGGATCGGTATTGGATGGCTCGAATATCAATGGAGGCCTCTTCTTCAACTTCTGCCACCGGCTCAGTTGCCGATTCATCTTCAGCCATGGGCTCAGCCTCCTCTGCCTCTTCCTCTTCCTCTGGAAGTGCTTGGGGCATATAAGAGCAACTCTTATTCCATTGGCGAATGCCAAATATGGGAGTGGTTGTGACTAGTTCGTCTGCTGCAGTGCCCTTGATTCCCTTTTTTCGAAGAATATATGTGATTAAGTATGGGAACGGCAACCCCCATGAGTGAGTGGACTCTGCTCCCCCAACATGTACTCCATTCCAAAATTTGTAGATTTGGTTCCAGATAATTTTAGGAATGGAATACCAGGCATCCTTGTGAAAGGCGTAAAGGGTTTGTAGAAATTGATATCGCCTTTGCGTTTTGTGTCCCAAGGGGAAGGCATTGGGATGAAGCAGCGAATCCACGAACCATAACCTTCGTGGCAACTTGAACCGGTTGCCAGTATTGTGGTGGGCATCTGCATAGTCCCATTGGCACATATCTTCGATGATCTCTGCCACATAATAGCGGGCCGGTTGCGCAGCAAGATTGGCAGTTTCGGGAGGATGCTCATCGTTGCATTGCAATGCAGCAGCTATGTCAGCTCTCGTCACATGCACAATTTGCCCTCAAACTTTGAAGGAGATAGCGGCCAAGTTGGTACAATCATGGGAGAGCTTGGCGTAGAATTCAACAACCAGCTTCCGGTAGACAGTAGAGGTGACTGATTTGAAGAGCTTCTTGAGACCCCTTCGCCTAAACTCGGCAACCGCCCATTGAGTTGCCTCGTTATTTTGGAAATCTTCTCTGATGGTGAAGGTGGTTTCAAACAGGAGCTCCCGCTCTTCAAAAGCTGGTGGGGGAGAAATATCCTGAGCACGTGTTCTAGGCATTAGGGAGTTGGTTGGGGACTTTTGTCGAACACGTAGTGTGCACTCCGATTGACTTACAATGACAACTTCGGCCAAGGATGCTCCAAACTCCCTGCAAACACACCACAAATTCAACACAGAGGCAATGTGGGTGGATAAACACCCACTATTGCGAGAAAAAAAAAATTGAAAAAATATGGAGATTGGAGGAGTGGTCGGTGATGTTTTAGGGTTGGGGTGAGGTTGGCATGTCATGTGGCTTTCGGTGAGAAGATGGTGGTATAGTGGCCAGAAAAGGGTCTTAGATGGTGGTGGTGTAGTGGGTTTGGTGAAATCTAGTTGTAAAATGGGTGAAAGATGAGTGGCGGAGGTGGAGATTTGGGAAGGAACTGTTTAGGGTAGTTCGCCGGGAGAGATGTTGTGGCCCATGGAAAAAAATTGACCTAAATAGTTCGCAGGCCTTGCTGTTCGAGTGTGCTCGATCGCATTTGGGCAGAGGCGCGCATGTCTGGGCATAGTGCGCTCAATCGCACTAACAGAAAATACGTAGCCCCTCTCGGTTACCACGCTCAATCGCAGGTACCCTGCAATCAATCGTAGTATCAGAATGTGAAATTTTTTTTTCCTTTTTTTACAAAAGAAAAATAAAAGGTTAAAACATCAGAGATAGTCAAGACATGTGTGAAGGAAGAAAGTGAGATGAAACAAAACGAGATAGAAAATGTTACTGTCCTCTTTGTGGCATCAGTACCACTTTTGTGGGTAGATGCGCTTGAGGTTCTTGCTTGCTCAATGCATCTACTGATGGCTGTAGGACTCCTAGTATGAAGAGCTGCACTTGAGCTCTTCAGAATTAGGCTCAAGTGCTCTTGTAGGAGTGGGACCTCTTTGAACTGTGACTGCCTTCAGCTGCTGGTGATTGCTTGGGTTAGGTACTGTTTGAGCTGGGAATTCCCCCTGCTTCCTCTCACTTAGCTCCTTTGCCATCTAACCCATTTGCACTTCCAGCTTTTGGATGGCTTGCTCAGTCTTTGTATTGACATGTTTTTGATCAGCCATGAATTGTTGTTGTGAAGTCACCAGGCTATGTATCATATTCTCTAGTTGGTTCATCTTTGGCTCTTGAGCTGGTTGACGTGCTTGTTGGGTCCCCTTCTGCTGTCCTTGATTCTTATTCCAGGAGAAATTAGGATGGTTGTGCCATCCTGGATTGTAAGTATTAGAGTATGGGTTGTTCTTGTGGGGATAATTGTTTTGTCCCACAAATTTCACCTCTTCTTGTTCTGCAAAAGGACACTTCTTAGTGGTGTGATCTAAATGGGAACAAATAGCACATACCTGGCATTGCGTGTCCTGTTGTAGAGGTGAAGTTTTCTGAACAGTCTTGGCTTTGACAAGCATATCCAATTTCTTTTCTACTGCAGCCAACTGATTAGTTGATCCTCCACTGAGATTCACCTCATACATGCCCTTGCTCTTAACTCCTCTCCTTCCTCGTGAACAGAATTGCTGTGAGTGTTCACTTAATGTCTCAAAAATTTCCACTGCTTCCTCACTACTCCTTTCCATAAGTGTCCCTCCGCAAGCTGAATCAACCATCCCTTTGTTAGTGTCATCTAATCCTTCATAGAAAATTTATACCTGCTCATCTTGAGATATGTTGTGATGTGGACACTTTAGGAGTAAGGAATTGAAGTGATCCTATGCTTCAAAGAACAAGTCTCCGTCTCGTTGTTGGAACATTTGAAGTTCCCTTTTAAGTTGCTTTGTCTTCTGGGCTGGGAAAAACCTCTTCTGAAATTTGGTGGTCAATTCTTCCCAAGTATGAATGGACTCTGCAGGCAAGGAATTGTACCATAGTTTAGCATTATCTTTCAAGGAAAAAGGAAAGTGAACTAACCTGAGTCTCTCTTGAGTGAGGCCTTGAACATTTTGCAACTTGCATAAGTCAAAGAATTCCTTAAGATGCAAGTTGGGATCCTCAGTAGCTGTGCCTCTGAAGTGGGTCAATGCATTGAGAATTTGGGGAGAGATATAATAACTGCCATCCACCTCCGGTTGATATGCTATGCATGAGGGTTGATGGAGGTTTGTTGGCACGTATGCATGCTTCATTGGTCTCCTCACGCGTGGTGGATTTGCTTCTAGGGGTCTTGGCCCAATTGGATTTTCTGGCACGTCTTCCATTTCAACTTCGTCTTCTCCTTCTTTGTCTCTAGGTCATTGTCGAATTGTCCACTCAATTTCAGGATCGAGGGGAAAAACGGTTGAGGCTTGAGATCGACGACCTTGCATGAACTTGATTACTTCTTCAGTTAGGCAGTTTCAGTACTGCCTGGTCCAGATGCTCCCTGGAAACACTATCGATCGCAGGTTGGTGCGTTCGATCGCTGTGCGCTAGATCGTACTTGGCTGACGATTGATCGCAATCACAGAATGCCAATCCGCAACCTGAAACAGAAAACATAAAAGTTAGGGAAAACAAGAAATTCTTTTTATTATTATTTTTTTTTTGCTAACACTAATTTAAAAATTAAAATAACAAAACCAAAGGAAAATAATTTTTAAACAAAATTCGCCTTAATCCCGGCAACGGCGCCAAAAACTTGTTGTGCAATAATCTACCTAAATTAATAGGTAAGTAATTGTACGTTTTACTTGCAAGTGCACAAGGTCAACATGGTAGTATAAGGTTAAGTACAGGATCATTCCCACGAGGATTGCTGAATTTATGTTTAAAAATGAATTCCTTAAGTAAAAACAAAGATTGATTGTTAAAGTGATGATAATATGGGGTAGGGCTTTGACATCCACCACTAATTATATCTAGTTAATATAACAATATGACAATGCTTTGATCATGTTATGCATATTTAATGTTTGCCGACCTAAAGGTATGGGTGTCTATTCTTTAAGCTATTGATTTCCCTAAGCAACGAATTAGGCATGGGTGTCTACTCTAATTCTTTTCTTTCTTAAAAGGGTTAGCATGGGTGTCTACTAAATTGTTCTTTAAGAAAGCATAAATCTGTGAAAATCGACAAACACATGAGGCCTAGGGCATGGGTGTCTACTCCCGGTTCCCCATGTTGATTAACCTAAGAATCCGGTGTGGATATCTTTTGTTACTCTTATTAAACCCAAGATTCGATCATCCAAATTGATTTAATTAACTAGTCCATGCCACATGCATATGTTGATCAAGCACACACATATGAGGAATTCATGAAAGCAGGAATTAACCAAGTTAAATAGCATAACATAACCATCACAAAGGCGCCAATATTGAAATATTAACTAAACATAACTAGGGCTTCAATCTAGCCCTACTAAATAAATTAGCTACACATAGAGTTGATGTTAAACATCTTCATAAAATAAAATAAAATAAAGGAAAGAATAAACCCTTGTCTTGAGAGCTCCTATTCTTCTGCCTTCTCCAAGCCTCTTTATTCTAAAGACTTAAGAGTCTATTTATAGGCTTTAGAAGTCCTTGAAAAAGTAGTAAACCCTAAGGTTTTCGCAGGGTTCAGTCCTATTACAATTTGGAGTTTGAAAAACCCTAATATAGAAATAGGGACATTGTAGCCGCCACTTGGAATGTCTCCTGCGCACGGGTGCGCTCGATCACAGTCCTTCTTTTGCCTGCGCTCGATCGCTCCTAGCCTGGTTCGTGCAGCATCTTCTCTAGTATTGCACTCGATCGCAGGTACCCTGCGATTGATAGTAGTACCAGGGGGCTCTAATTTTCCCATCTTCTCTTTTTGAGCCTAAATCACCCAGTTTTACTTCACTTTCTTCCAAAAGCCTGTGAAAACATCAAAAACACAAAATGAAGGGCTGAAAATATGAATATTTTAGCGCTTATCAGAACGTCATCCCCTTTGGGTTAAAAAATGCCCCAAGTGAATTTTAAAACATCATGAATGAAATATTTGACCCTATAGCACATTTCTCAATTGTTTATATAGATGATGTCCTCATATTTTCAAAGTCAATTGATGAACACTGGAGACATCTTCATTCGTTTCCCAATATCATCAAAGTTAGTGGTTTAGTTGTTTCAGCTACAAAAATCAATTTGTTTCAAACAAAAATCAGATTTCTAAGATTCAACATCAGTCAAGGAATGGTTAAACCCATTGACCGGGCCATTCAATTTGTAGACAAATTTCCTGATATTATCCTTGATAAAAGCCAGCTTCAAAGATTCCTAGGATCTTTAAATTATGTTACTGAATTTTATCAAAATCTTAGCAAACATTGTAAACCATTGTATGATCGTCTTAAAAGCATCCCTCCACCTTGGACAGATCTTCATACTTCAATTGTCCAAGAAGTCAAAAAATATGTCAAGACTTTGCCCTGTCTTGGCATTACTGAAGTAAAAGCTTTCAAAATTGTAGAAACAGACGCCTCCAACATTGGATATGGGGGTATTCTCAAACTGAAAATCTCTCCAGATTCTCCTGAACAAATTGTTTGTTTCCATTCAGGAATTTGGAATTCAGCACAAAGTAATAATAGTACTATTAAAAAAGAGATTTTATCTATAGTATTATGCATCTCAAAGTTTCAAAGTGATTTGTTAAATCTGGAATTTAGTAATGCATAAAACGACAGAAAGAATTTCTTTTTTAATAGTTTATAATTAATTTGCGCTTTATTCCAGGATCTAGAATGAAAGCGAATGATTTGTTCAGGATATTTTGGGGAAGATCCTGGAGAAACAACCTGTTTCAGAATACCTCCAAATCCAATTTCAGAGGCATCAGTATCAACAATTTTGAAAGAATTATCAGAAGAGATACCTAAGCGAGGGTGAGTTTTAACATGAAGCTGAATTTCTTTGACAAGAGAAGTATGCGTATCAGACCAAGGGGGAGGATTATTTTGCAACCTGTCAAACAAAGGTTTGCTGTGCTTTCGTAAATCTTTGTAGAAATCAGCAATATAATTAAGAGAACCAAGAAATCTTTGGAGTTGGGATTTATCAGAGATAACATCAGCGAATTTGTCAGCAAATTGAATAGCCCTGTCAATAGGACGAATTTGACCTTTAGAGATATCAAATCCAAGAAATCTAATCTTATCCTGGAAGAGTTTGATCTTTTTGGCTGAAACAACAAGCCCGTTATGTTTGCTGGTTTCTAGAAACGAATTCAGATGTTTCCAATGTTCATCAATGGTTTAAGGCACTTCCTCTCAATGTTACAACCTGGAACTGGAAGATAAAATTTGCTATTAAGCTTGGTTTTGCGCCGCTCGTTTCGATCAACAGGAGGAGCAGTTTTGAAAATGCAATCAAGATCAACCCAGTGAAGGGTTGCAGAGGGACAACCGACACTTTTGGGGTGGAGCAAGAGCTCAAGGGTTGGAGCTCTTGTGCAATGCATAGAAGCGAAAAGAGGGTCTGAGACTAAAATGCGCCAAGTTGTACATATGCACCTAGAGACCAAGATTGACTTGAACGGCAGCCTTGAGAGAATGTCGATGAGGATAGGGCCTGGGAGGTCCATCATGGTTGTGCATGCTGCCAATGCTGCTGATGCTGATGATGATGGTTCTTTTGTAGATTGGGAGACCGGTCGCAATGATCTTCTTCCTCATTTGCCAGATGGCAATCAATTTTAAGCATCTTCGATTTTGATATTGAATACATCAAAGGAGATCAAAATTCTATACCTGATTTCCTCACTCTTGAATTTTTTGCAGGGAAAAGATGGCTGACAAGCCACAATCCAGTAAAAACAAAAATAAAACATCTTCCATCAAGTCACAACCAAGTCACCATATAGTCATGAGCCTAGGAAATGTAAACCCCAATGACACATGTTCACCCATTAACATGTTAAACAAGTTTCAGGTTCTTGGTTCTCCAAGACCTACTTTTTCATCAACTTTAGCATCCCCAAGCCATCCGGACCCTTACCAGTTGGTAGAATGTCCTACAGCAACCATTATCCCTACCCAACAGAACTCTTCAAAACACATACAGCAGCAAAAATTCTATACCACCCAGCCAATTACCCATACCAATCGATCTAGATTTGTCCAAAAAACATATATAGAAAATCTGTTTTTTATAGAACATGACCAGCGTCACCTCAAGAATCATTTGGATCTTGTAAAGAATTATTTCCCTCCTAAATGGAATTTCATTCCATTTCACCCATCTAAATCCATTTACTTAATCAAAAATTTCTTTTGCATATTGATTGTAAATCTGCTAAGTATATTTTGAAAAAGGATGTTGAAAACGTTGCATCAAAACAAATTTTTGCCAGATGGCAAGCCATTTTAAGTGTTTTTTATTTTGATATTGAATACATTAAAGGTTCTAATAATTCAATTGCTGATTTCCTTACTCGTGAATTTTTGCAGAGCCACAATGGCCAGCAAAAAGGGCGAGGAAAAGATTAATCCCGTTTTAAAACCTGCAGCTACTATTCCTCACCCCCTCCTCCTAATACTCCTATTGCTACTCAATTCTCAAGTCTTTCCCCATTCTACTCTCAAATTTCTCAGTCAAATACTTCTGCTTTTAGTCATTTCTCTAAACCAGAAACTATGGCTCCTCCTGAGGAACCTAGTCCCCCTCTTGCCAATATTACCATTCCTTTTATTGCTCTCCCTTTCTCTCAGTATTTATTTTCTTCTGAAGATCATTCTAAGACTCCAAAGCAGTTGGCTCATTCTTACTTTCCCCCGAATTTTCACTGGATTCCTGAACATCCTTTGAAGGACTTATCATATTATACTGGTATTTTAACCCAAACCAATTATGTTCAGTTCAGACCAATTTTTAGCAAAACCAAGAATCCGCAAACGATTGTTGGTACTATAGCATATTTTGTCAATTTCATCTCTATCGATGATTGGAATTCTCATCCTTCCGCTCTAAGACCTTCCCCCAATTCTCACATTCCCTATTCTTATTATGATTATGTTGATGTCTGGTTCCAATTTATGCTTTTCCAAAATTCTGAATTTAAATATTTTGGTTTATCAATTTTGATAAGAAATTTAATGGTTTTCTCCCTGCTTGGTTTAACCAGTGGTGGAGTCAATTTGGTCTTACTTTAAATGTTCACCCTCCTCAGCTTGTTCATGCTTACCATCTGTTTTCAGCCCATATCACCTGTGACGGCTGCTGTAATGATTACAATCCCATTTTCCCACATATGCTTCATCTTGCTAAGAAATTCAAAATTCCTTGGTTTCTAAGATAGAGTTATGCTAAGAATGAAGAAAAAATTGAAAGACATTGGTTTCAAGCTAAAACCTGGGAAAAATCCCCCAGAATTGACCCCATTGTCAAAAAGGTTGAAAATTTAGTTCAAAAAATTTCAACTACTTTGCCACTCTTGGCTCCAGTTCCACCTCCAATTCCTTTCTCCCCCTCTTCAACTATTTCTAAAAAGAAACAATGGATTAAAACCTTTCTTGACTCCATCTCCGATGATGAAGATTGATTATTTTGGCTTATAACAGCCTTTTCTCTCCAGACTGGCTGGTTTCTCAGATTTCAGATTGGCTTATAACATCCTTTGCTCTCCAGACTTCAAGAATGACCTCATAACGACTCTTGGCTCTCAGATTTCAGACTGGCTTCATAACGGCTAGTTATTATTCAGATTTGCAGACTGGCTCATAACGGCTGGTTTCAAAACAACTGGTTCCTCCCCCTTTTCAAGAATTTTCTCTGGATTACTATTCACCACTATTTGAAGATCACTGTGCTAAAGTACTGTTCACTTTTACTGTTGCTGCCGACACACTGTGCAAGATTACTATTACTATTCATATTTTGTCTGCCGACACTACAGTGCCTACAGTTACTACCCTACATTGAGAACTTTTATTGTTCCAGATTGGCGCCGACCCTACAGTGCGCATGCTTCTACTGTTTACTTTTGACCACAGACTACACAGTGCTGCGGAATCTACTTTTAACTATTTGCTCCATGATTGTATTTTATTTTACTGCTTGTAATTCGCCTATATAAGGCTCCCCTCTCCCCATTGTAAGGCAAAAGCTTATTACCCATTACTTCAGAAGCTCTCTAGCCCTTCCCCTGCTTTCATATTTCGATTTCTTCTTGTATCCCCTCTTCTTCTATCACTTACTTCAGTAAGTCCTATCACTTACTTTTGTAAGATATTTTATCAATATTACTTTCAAGTTTTGATTTCAGCTTCTCAACTAATTTTAATTTCAGTTCTTTAATCTTATTATACTATTGTCATTATCGCCTCATGGTTGGTTTTACTGCTTTGATTTAAATGTTCTTTTGCATAACTATCACCTTCCCCTACTCCCTGCATTATTTTGCATACCGCGCTTCCTCTCCTCCGTTGTTGGATACTGCTCTTTCTCCCCCTCCCTTCCTCCCCCTCCATTGTTGGTATCAGAGCCATAAGAGTTTGCGATCTCTTTGCTACCTTGATGTACACACTGCTCTCTCTTGACCTCCCTGTGTCTCGCTGTTGATCTTTGCTACCTTGATGTACACACTGCTCTCTCTTGACCTCCCTGTGTCTCGCCGTTGATCTTTCTGTCAAGTTCTGTTCAATGGCTTGACAGCAACTTGAACATAACCAATATGTAAAAACTTGTAACCTTTGGCAAGAGAATCATTGACAATTTTTTTGTTAAACAAGGTAATAGTTTGATTATTACCTGATATGGCAAATGTTTGTTCAACAGTTTTGATAGAATATGAAATTTTAAAAGAAGAATTAAACCAAGAGGTAGTGTAAACATCCTTAGCGTCAAGCTTAGGGATGTTCCATTTATCAAATTTAAAATCAGAATCACCTTCAACAGAAAAGTTTTCAAAATTAACCACGTCAGGTGGTAAACTGGAATTAGAACTAACAGAAGAATTAGATCTCCACATTATGACACACAAACTAAACTCAAAATTACTCGCTGGGCAAAGTCTTACAGGATCTCATCCTAGGTACTTACTCACAAGGAAAACTTCCTAAGCATGTACTTCCTAGACGCAAAACTATCCACACATAGCTTTGGACGCGAAACAGTTGAAACCAGAACTATTCACACATACCCTTGGCCAACACTCAGCACCTACTACATGCCCTTCACATGCCAACCCAGGCTTTCCAACGGGACTTACAGGTTCGCAAACTGACAAGACGGGGTGGTGAACTACCGTTCCTTACAACAGTAACTGACGGGGTGGTGGACTACCGTTCCACAACTAGGAGCTCAACACAGAGAAAGGTCAAATAGGGAGTGAGTAAAGAGGAGAAGAACAAGACTATACTCAGGGGTTCAAGAGAGAGCAGGGTGTACATCAAGCAACAAAGAGATCGGAACTCTTATGGCTTTGATATTGTTTCTTCCTCTGATTCTGATTATCACTCTGCTTCTGAAACTTCTGAAAATTGTGTTAAAATTGGTTGTGCTGAATCTTGCTGCAATCCAAAAACTTGTTCTATTCTGACCAAATCAGAAGAACAAGAAGATTTACTTCTTACCCTGATTTCAAAAATTGATAATCCTGATTTAAAAGAAGAGTATCTTAAAAAACTTAAGAAACTCATGACTAAAGAATTTGAAAAACCTATTGGCACTAAAATCTCTCTTGAAGATACCCTGAAACGATTTTCACAACAAAAATCTAAGGTAGTTACTATCTCAGACTTGCAACATGAGATTAGTATCATCAAGAAAGATATTGTTAACTTGCAAATTGCCTTGCAAAATGTTAATACTGAAAACAAAGATTTACAACAAAAGCTTTTGCTTTTAAATCTTAACGAATGTTTTCCAGGAACTATTTCGGATAACGGAACAACTGAGCATGATGATGAAGCTGAATCCAGCTATAAACCTCTTTCTAATAATGTTAAGATTGTCTGTATTATTAATAAAATTGTTCCTCCCAGATGGTATTCAAAAGTCCGAATTACCATTTCTCTTGATTATGCTTTTGATGTCTTTGCTTTAATTGATTCTGGTTCTTATTTGAATTACATTCAAGAAGGATTTATTCCAAGTAAATATTTTGAAAAATCCACTCAGAAATTGGACTCTGCAAGTGGAAATAAATTGCACATTGATTATGAATTAAATAATGCTTATGTTTGCCAAAAAAATATTCATTTTCATATTCCTGCTGTTCTTGTCAAAAATATGAGCAAAAGGGTAATTCTTATGATGCCTTTTCTTGCTTTGCTTTATCCATTCTCTGTTGACGAGATTGGTGTTTCAACTGTTAAATTTGGTGTTAATATTCAAATACATTTTGCTTCCAAATTTGAAATTGATATTAATGGATTGGACATTAAGTTTAAACAGTCTCCAGATCTAGAGTTAGATAAGGATCCTGTTCCCATTAGAATTTTGTTTTGCCTGAACACCCCCTTGACGGTTGTATTTTCCCAAAATTCTTTGTTCATACCTATCCCCAGCACATGGCGCATATTATTATTTCTGGTTTGCAAAAAATAATTTTGACATTATTTTGCATATATTTTATTAAAATTTTAACCATTTTGGTTCTAATTACTTTCCTTATGAATTTTTGCAGTGCCACAATGGCAAGCAAAAAGGATAAAGAGAAAGTCGATTCCAAGGCTCTGACCTTAAAATCAGAGTCTCCCCTTGCTTCTTATTTGCCTATTTCTTCTGTTGCCATAACCAACAGATTTTCTCCCTTCTATCCTGATTCTCAAATGTCATATTCCAGCACCCTTGCTTCCTCATATGATCCCTTCTCAGATAGATCAAGAAATCCTTTCATCAAGTATGATAAAACGTCTGCCTATATGACCCTCCCCTATTCTCAGAATTTATTCTTTGTCGAATTAAATCGTTCTTCTATTTCCAAATCTGCCGGAGATATGTCGATGCCTGGTTTAAATTTTTGCTTTATCAAACCTCGAATTTTGACAAAAATTTCTCCGGTATCCTTCCTCTTTGGTTCTCTAGATGGTGGAACCAATTTGGCCTTCTCCCTGATATTCTCCCTCTCCAACTAGTTGAAGCCTTCCAAATATTCAAGAACAACTACAAAGTTGATTCTTATGGTTCTAAGTTTTCAACTATGCTTCATTTTGTCAAAAAATTCAAAATTCCATGGATTATGAAATGGCAATATCACCTTTCAGAAGACAAGATCCAACGGCAGTGGTTTGTCAAATGGTGGGATAAATGCTCACTAGTTGATTCCATTGTCATATCTGTCAAAGAAATGTCTCAAGCCCCCAAGGCCCCTACTTTGCCACTAACGGCTAAATCCCCACTCTTGATTACTCCCAACATCTTCTCCTCTCCTAAAGAAGAAAAGGACTTATCACCTGTTTCTTCCCCTTCTGCCTCATCAGATTCTTCTAAGCAGAAATCTTCTAAGAAGAAAGAGAAAAAAGAGAAGATTTTGGCACTCCTTGCTTCCCTGGATGACTCCGATGATGAAGATGAAGAAAAATCTAAACCATCATCCGAAAAGCTCATTCAGGTTCCCCCGTATTATGAAGACACACAAGAATATTATCCCTACCCAGGGATAGTAGACTTGTGAACCAATAGCCTCATAACGGCTAAATTGTTCAAGATTTGCGGACTAGCTCATTAACGGCTAACCTGGTTTCTCCCTTCTCCATTTGATCTTCAACGGATCTCTGTTGGTTACTATTTACTAATCTTCGACGGATCACTGTTCATCGCTATTTGAAATTACTGTGCAAACCATTGTTCACTTTTACTGTTCTTTGTCATGGACGACACTGTACAGGATTACTGTTTAAAAGCACTATTCACTGTTCAAGATTTGTCTGCTGACACTACAGTGCCAACAGCTACTGTTCCAAATTGGCTACTTTCACTGTTCCAGATTGGCGCCGAACGTGCCTTTACTGTTCACTTGTAACCGCATTAACGCGGCATCTACTTTTACTATTTGGTTCATGATTGTATTTTGTTTTATTAGATGTAATTGGCCTATATAACGGGCTCCCCTCCCCCATTGTAAGGCAGAAGCAATTTACCAGAGACCTTCATCCTCTGAAGCTCCTTTGCTCTCTAGCCATTCCCCTGTTCTTGTATCCTCTCCCCCTCTATCCCTTACTTCTGTATGTACTAACACTTACTGTTGTCAGCTTATCTAATTTGTAACAATTAATCTTTAACGATTTCAGCTTATATACCAAGCTTTGTTTATCCAGCTTCTCAACTATCTTTAATTTCAGTTATTTATTTTGTTTATACAACTGTCATTACCGCCTAATGGCTGGTTTTACTGCTTTGTTTTAAAATTATCTTATTGCATGTACATCACTCTCCCCTACACCCTGCATCTTTATGCATACTGCGCTTCCCCCTCCTTTTATATATATATATATATATATATATAATACAACAGTAACTGACGGGGTGGGGGACTACCGTCTAATACCTAAGATCTCGACACAAAGAAAGGTTAACAGGGGGGAGGGGAGCCCGTTAAATAGGTCGATTACATTGCATAAAACAAAATACCATCATGAACAGAACAGTGAAAGCATATGCCGCGTCAGTGCGGTCACATGTGAACAGTAGAGGCACGTCTGGCGCCAATCTGGAACAGTAAAAGTAACCAATCTTGAACAGTTGTTGTCGGCACAGTAGTGTCGGCAGACAAATCTTGAATAGTGAAGTGAACAGTGCTTCTGAACAGTAATTTTGCACAGTGTCGTCCGGACAATGAATAGTAAAAGTGAACAGTTATTTTGCACATTAACTTCCAAACATGATGAACAGTGACCCGTTGAAGATCACAAATTTTCTTTGCTGTCGTTAGGGACAGTGAACTGAAAACGAACCGTCAATGGAATGGTAGCAGTTCTTTTTCTTGAGAACATTGTGGTCGTTAAGGACCAATCAAGAGCCGTTATGAGGCTTTTCACAAGTCTTCAATCCCTGGGTAAGGATAGTATTCTTGTATATCTTCATAGTAAGGGTTCTGGAGGGACTTATGGATGGGCTTCTGGGACGATGCAGATTTTTCATCTTCTTCGTCGTTGTCAGAATCATATATGTGCAAGGGATAGAAAATCCGTTAAGGGATTTTGCGACAGAGGGATGGTTATCCCATTCCTTTTCAGTGATAATCCGTTTGAAATAGACACTATGATAAAGTATCTTCTGTGGATTATTCCTATCAGGAATAGATTTGAAGGAGACAGAATCAGTCTACTTTAAGACAGCAGAATAGAAAGCCAAATTTTTCTGAGGATGTTCAGGGATCCAATGAAAATTTGGAGGAAAATAGGAGAAGGGCAATATCTCCGGCAGATATTGCCCTTCACACGTGACCAAACCTCTGTCTTTGATCATTCCTTGTTTGTTAATTTTGACAAGAATTTTACCAGCATCCTTCCCCTCTGGTTCTCCAGGTGGTGGAACCAATTTGGCCTTCTTCCTGACATTCTCCCTCTCCAATTAGTTGAAGCTTTCAATTCATTCAAGAACAACTACAAAGTTGATTCTTATGGCTCTAAGTTTCCACCTATGCTTTATTTTGTCATTAAATACAAAATTCCATGGATTCTGAAATGGAAATATCACATTTCAGAAGACAAGATCCAACGACAATGGTTTATCAAATGGTGGGATAAATGCTCACTAGTTGATGACATTGTTATCTCTGTCAAAAATATGTCTTAGGCCCTCAAGGCACCTGCTTTGCTACTAACGGCTAAATCCCCACTACTTATTACTCCCAGCATATTTTCCTCACCAAAAGAAGAAAAGGAAATATCCCCTGTTTCTTCCCCTTCCACTGCATCTAGTTCTTCCAAGAAGAAATCTTCCTCTAAAAAAGAGAAGATTAAAGCCCTTCTTGCTGCCCTTGAAGATGATTCTGACAACGACGAAGAAGACGAAAAATTTGCATCGTCCCACAAGCCCATCCAGAAGTCCCTCCAGAACCCCTACTATGAAGATACACAAGAATACTATCCTTACCCAGGGATTGAAGACTTGTGAAAAGCCTCATAACAGCTTTTGATTGGTCCCTAACGACCACAATGTTCTCAAGAAAAAGAACCGCTACCATTTCACTGACGGTTCGTTCTCAGTTCACTGTCCCTAACAACAGCAAAGAAAATTTGTGATCTTCAACGAGTCACTGTTCATCATGTTTTGAAGTTACTGTGCAAAATCACTGTTCACTTTTATTGTTCATTGTCCGGACGACACTGTGCAGAAGTACTGTTCAGAAGCACTGTTCACTTCACTATTCAAGATTTGTCTGCCGACACTACAGTGCCGACAGCAACTGTTCAAGATTGGTTACTTTTACTATTCTAGATTGGCGCCAGACGTACCTCTACTGTTCACATGTAACCGCACTGGCGCGGAATATGCTTTCACTGTTATGTTCATGATTGTATTTTGTTGTATGCAATGTAATCGGCCTATGTAACAGGCTCCCCTCTCCCATTGTAAGGCAGAGGTTTTCCAGAGGTTATCAGAGATTCCAAAGCTCTTCCTCAGAAACTTTCTTGCCATTCCCCTATCATTTCTTCTTCTCTGTCACTTACTTCAGTAAGTCCTAACACTTACTCTTGTAAGCTTTGTCTAAAAATCTGTAACGATTTTAAGCTTTTTAACAAAGCTTTGTTTATCTTATCAACTGTCTTTAATTTCAGTTTTATATCTTGATTTATCAACTGTCATTACCGCCTTCTTGGACGGTTTTACGGCTTTGATTTAAATTATCTTATTACATGTACATCACTATCTCCTATCCCCTGCATCTATATGCATACTGCGCTTCCTCCCCCTCCCTTGTTGGTATCAGAGCTATAAGAGTTGCGATCTCTTTGCTTATCCCTTGAGAACATAATGGTCGTTAGGGACCAATCAAGAGCCGTTAAGAGGCCTTTCACCAGTCTTCATAGGAACCAACCGTTAATGGATTGTCTAATTATTCTTCGTCATCAGCAACAGAACCAATAGATTCAAGGTAAGTCTGAATCCATTGTTTCTTCTTGGAATAATATTTAGGAACTGGTGGTGGAGGAGATGCTATGACTGGCATAGCGGCAGCAACCCTGTGGGTCATCAATTCAACTTTCTTGACAATGGGTTCAATCTTGGGGGACATTTCCCAAGTTTTACATTGGAACCAATGTCTTTCAATCTTTTCATCATTCCTGACATACTTCCATTTTAGGAACCAAGGAATTCTGAACTTTTTGGCAAAATAAAGCATAGGAGGAAAGACAGGGTTAAAATTTTCACAGTAACCTTTACAGGTGATGTGAGATGAAAACAGATGGTAAGCATAAACAAGTTGAGGGGGAAGAACATCAATGGTTAAACCAAATTGATCCCACCATTGTTTAAACCAAGCAGGGAGAAGACCGTTAAAGTCTTTATCAAAAGTAATAAACCAGAAGTGTTTGGAACCAGGCATTAACATAATCATAATAAGAATAGGGAATTTGAGAATTAGAGGAAGGAATAAGGGCAGAAAGGTGAGAACCCCATTCATCGTTAGTGATGAATTTAACAAAATATGCAATGGTACCAACAATCGCTTGGGGATCGTTGTGTTTGGGAATAGGACGAAACTTGACAGATTTGGTTTGAATCAATATATCATAAAAGAATGACAAATCTTTCAAAGGAAGTTCAGGGATCCAATGAAAATGACAAGGAAAGTATGCATGAGCCAATTGCTCTAGGGTATGAGAATGGTCTTCAATGGAGAATAGATATTGAGAAAAGGGAAGAGTAACCTAGGGAAAAGAGATATTGACAGGATTAGAACTAGGTTCCGTCTGTGGAACCATAGGTCCAGGTTTATATTGGCAAAAGGCAGAAGATTCTGACTAGGTAAATTAAGAGTGCATTTGGGGAAGGTCAGCAGGATGGGAATCAAGAGGAGAAGTTTATGCAGAAGAACTAGGGATAGGGGAGAAGTTTGCCTCTCCCCTATCCCCTGCATCTTAGATATTGTAAGTGTTAGGACTTACTGAAGTAAGTGACAGAGAAGAAGAAATGATAAGGGAATGGCAAGAGAGTTTCTGAGGAAGAGCTTTGGAATCTCTGATAACCTCTGGAAAACCTCTGCCTTACAATGGGGGAGGGGAGCCCGTTAAATAGGTCGATTACATTGCATAAAACAAAATACAATCATGAACATAACAGTGAAAGCATATGTCGCGTCAGTGCGGTCACATGTGAACAGTAGAGGCACGTCTGGCGCCAATCTGAAACAGTAAAAGTAACCAATCTTCAACAGTTGCTGTCGGCACTGTAGTGTCGGCAGACAAATCTTGAATAGTGAAGTGAACAGTGCTTCTGAACAGTAATTCTGTACAGTGTCGTCCGGACAATGAACAGTAAAAGTGAACAGTGATTTTGCACAGTAACTTCAAAACATGATGAACAGTGACCCGTTGAAGATCACAAATTTTCTTTGCTGTCGTTAGGGACAGTGAACTGAGAACGAACCGTCAGTGGAATGGTAGCAGTTCTATTTCTTGAGAACATTGTGGTCGTTAAGGACCAATCAAGAGCCGTTATGAGGCTTTTTACAAGTCTTCAATCCCTGGGTAAGGATAGTATTCTTGTGTATCTTCATAGTAAGGGTTCTGGAGGGACTTCTGGATGGGCTTCTAGGACGATGCAGATTTTTCATCTTCTTCGTCGTTGTCAGAATCATCTTCAAGGGCAGCAAGAAGGGCTTTAATCTTCTCTTTTTTAGAGGAAGATTTCTTCTTGGAAGAACTAGATGCCGTGGAAGGGGAAGAAACAGGGGATATTTCATTTTCTTCTTTTGGTGAGGAAAATATGCTGGGAGTAATAAGCAGTGGGGATTTAGCCGTTAGTGGCAAACCAGGAGCCTTGAGGGCCTGAGACATATTTTTGACAGAAATAACAATGTCATCAACTAGTGAGCATTTATCCCACCATTTGATAAACTATTGTCGTTGGATCTTGTCTTCTAAAAGGTGATATTTCCATTTCAGAATCCATGGAATTTTGTATTTAATGACAAAATAAAGCATAGGTGGAAACTTAGAGCCATAAGAATCAACTTTGTAGTTGTTCTTGAATGAATTGAAAGCTTCAACCAATTGGAGAGGGAGGATGTCAAGAAGAAGGCCAAATTGGTTCCACCACCTGGAGAACCAGAGGGGAAGGATGCCGGTAAAATTCTTGTCAAAATTAACAAACCAGGAATGATCAAAGACAGAGGTATGGTAAAGTAAGAATTTAAACCAGGTTTCGACATAATCATAATATGTGCAAGGGATAGAAAATCCGTTAAGGGATTCTGCGACAGAGGGATGGTTACCCCATTCCTTTTTAGAGATAATCCGTTTGAAATAAACACTATGATAAAGTATCTTCTATGGATTATTCCTATCAGGAATAGATTTGAAGGAGACAGAATCAGTCTGCTTTAAGACAGCAGAATAGAAAGTCAAATTTTTTTGAGGATGTTCAGGGATCCAATGAAAATTTGGAGGAAAATAGGAGAGGGCAATATCTCCGGCAGATTTAGAAGAAGCAGAACGATTAAGTTCGACAAAGAACAAGTTCTGGGAATAAGGAAGGATCATATAGGCAGACATTTTATCATACCTTATGAAGGGATTTTTTGGTTTGTCAGAAAATGGATCATAAGAAGAGGCAAGCATACTTGAGTACGTCATTTGGGAATCAGGACAGAAGGGAGCAAATCTGTTGGTTATGGCAACAGAGGAAATTAGTAGAGAAGAAGCAAGAGGAGACTTTGATTTTATAGTCAGAGCTTTTGAACCAATTTTTTCTTTATCCTTTTTGCTAGCCATAGTGGCACTGCAAAAATTCAAAAGGAAAGACATTAAAACCAAAATGGTTAAAACCTTTATAAAATATATGCAAAATAACGTCAAAATTATTTTTTGCAAAGCAGAAATAATAATATGCGTCATGTGATGGGGATAGGTATGAACAAAGACACAACCGTCAGGGGAGTGTTTAGACAAGATAAAACTCTGATGGTAATAGGGTCCTTATCCGTTTCTAGATCTAAGGACTGCCTAAACTTAATATCCAACCTATTAACATCAATCTCAAATTTTGAAGCAAAAGGTATTTGAATATTAACACCAAATTGAACAGTAGACACACCGATCTCGTTAACAGAGAATGGATAAAGTAAAGCAAGAAAAGGCATCCCAAGAATTATCCTTTCACCCATGTTTTTGACAAGAACGGTAGAAATATAAAAATGAACATTATCAAAACAGACATAAGTATTGTTTAATTCAAAATCAATGTGCAATTTGCTTCCACTGGCTGAGTGCAACCGTTATGTGGATTTTTCAAAATATTTGCTAGGAATGAATCCTTCTTGAATGCAATTCAAATCAGAACCAGAATCAATCAAAGCAAAAACATCAAAAGCATAATCAGGAGAAATGGTAATTCTGACTTTTGAATACCATCTCAGAGGGACAACCTTACTGATCATACTGACAATCTTAACTTCATTGGACAAAGATTTATGACTGGATTCAGCCTTATCATCATGCTCAGTTGTTTCGTTATCAGAAACACTTTCAGGAAAACATTGGTTAAGATTTAAAAGCAAAGCTTTTGTTGTAAATCTTTGTTTTCAGTATTAACATCTTGCAAGGCAATTTGCAAGTTGACAATGTTGGCAGAGGTTTTCCAGAAGTTATCAGATATTCCAAAGCTCTTCTTCAAAAACTTTCTTGCCATTCCCCTATCATTTCTTCTTCTCTGTCACTTACTTCAGTAAGTCCTAACACTTATTCTTGTAAGCTTTGTCTAAAAATCTGTAACGATTTTAAGCTTTTTAACGAGCTTTGTTTATCTTATCAACTGTCTTTAATTTCAGTTTTATATCTTGATTTATCAACTGTCATTACCGCCTTCTTGGACGGTTTTACTGCTTTGATTTAAATTATCTTATTACATGTACATCACTCTCCCCTATCCCCTGTATCTATATGCATACTGCGCTTCCTCCCCCTCCCTTGTTGGATATATATATATCAGATTAAAATTTTGTAATGTATAAGACTACAGAAAGAAAGAATTTCATATATATATATATATATAACAGTTGGCTAGCTAGATAGGTTTGAAGCTTGCTAATTATTTCAACTCCTAATTAAGCTAACTATACGTACCCTAATTATATATGAAAGGTCTAATTAAATAAATAGGATTAATTTGGAAGTAAAAATAATCAATGCATGTGAAGTTTTAGTATTGTAAAAGTCCTTAATATATATAAATTATAAGCCTATAATTCAAACCTCTCTTACGGAAAAAATCTAATTAACTACAATAATCATTATACACATAACAATTAAATTTTGTTATTAACTATTAATTGTTATTAATCGTTAATTTTTATTAAAACCTTTTTTATCAAATTTTTTATTAAAATTTTGTTATTAATTATTATTAATCCTTAATCATTAATCAATTAATTTTTATTAATCGTTAATTTTTTAAAAAAACACATAATTTTTATTATTAGTTTTTAACGTGTGAAAGAATGGCATGTCAATTATTATTGACGTATCAAAATGGCACATAAATAATAATTGACAAGTCAAAATTAACATGCCAACAAATGTTTTATTGATATTGCGAACATGTAAAACTTTATGATTGTTACCGGCAAAAGTAGAGAAGTCACATCTTTTAGATCATAAGAGCTTAAAATTCAATTACACCATCATATCTTACACAAAACATATCAAAGAAACAAACTTTATGGAAACATTGGCACCCTGACACCTAAAATTAGTCATTTTGCTAATTTGATGACGGTAGTATAAAATCTAGAAAACCTAAAATGAAGCAAAACTCAACCACCCAAAGCAAGAACAATAAAAGCAAACCCATCTTCCACAATCGGTTGCAGAAACAACATAAAGAGAAAACCCAAATTATAATCAAAACTCATATGCCCATTATCAGTTGCCTTAATATGCAGGGATAGATCGAGGGAGAGAAGGGGCATTTGAGCCCTCTCAACCCTCCCTTCCACCCCTGTGCTCATTTTACTTTGCTTTTGATAAAACATATCAAAGAACAGAAATTATGAATCTATCAACCCAAAAAAAAAAAAAAAAAAAAATACCAGTCTTGACTCTTTCTAAGTTCATAAACAAAACTTCAATTTGATTTCATTTTCCAATATCGTATTGAGTATCAAACAAAATATAAATAATAAATGGATATGCAAACAAATAGCATAGATCTAAAATTAAACAAATGAAAAAATAAAGACATGAATTTTAGGGAAAAATATATATATACCTGTGCATTTTTCTTTCCAAACCCTCCCATTGCTAAGATGAAAATTATAGCATTTTTCCCGAATTTCATGCTAAGGTGAGAAAGAGAGAAGGGGTTGAGCAGTTTGGCTTCATGTTTTTCTAGACGTTGAGAATGCGGGAAAGTCTGCTACTGGGGTGGCTTGTTAAATAAAGGCCATCTTACTTTCCAGCTGGGTGAGATAGAGAGAAGGGTAGAATAGGTACGTTCACTTTCCCTTTACTTTTACCTAACAATTTTTTTTTTTTTTTTTTTCTTTTTCTTTCTTTCTGCGTGGTGTTTTTATTATATAAAAGCACTTTGTATCACTAATTTCGTCTAAGAGCATTCGAAATAGTTTGATTTAACTATTATTAGTATTTTTTCTTTTCAAGTCGAATAATTATTTTGTAATTTTTTTTTTTTAATATAAATAGTAAATAACCTGATTAGTCTTTACACTATAAACTTTGTGTATTATTATTATTTTGGGATAACTTCATTTTAGGCCATTAAATTACCATGCGATTTGACAAGCTCCTCAAACTTTAAAGTCTCTCAATTTGAATTCCTTAACTTTCGATTGCAGTCAATTTGAACAACTTCATTAGATTTTAAACGTTAAAAGTAAGACAATAATGTTTATATCCCTGACTTTTTTATAAAATTTTAAATTTACCCTTAATTTCAAATTATAAAATAGAAAAAATAATGTAAAAAAAAAAATATGAATATTTTGGTCATTTTAGATATTACCGTTAGAAGTTAACAAATAAATCTGACGGAATTGTTCAAATTGACTACAATTAAAAATTCAAGAGTCCAAATTAAGAAATTTTGAAGTTTGAGAATTTGTTAAATTGCGTGGTAATTCAAGAATTTAAAATAAAGTTACCCTTATTATTTTTTCTCTTAATTTCTTTGTTTTACTCTCCCTCTTCTCCTTTTTCTTTTCATACTATCTCCCACAGAAAATAATATTTTAAAAAAATAAAAAGTAAAATACATAATCTGTTAAAATATGTATGAAAAAATCAGCAACTAAATTAAAAAATTATACATTTTTAACAACTATTTTGTTTACTTGTGTGCCGGAGATGCTCTAATAATAGCTCTTAAAAAACTTATAACAAGAAAATGATACGCAGAATCAGTAGTGGATCACATGGATCAAGGCTGTCACTGGGCAATGATTCACAGCACACGGCGTGCTTAGCACGCCTGTGCAATTTTTTTTTTTTTTTTTTAATTAAAAAAAAAAATTTCATTTACCCAAAGCCTAAACCCATTTTTGTTGTATGTTTATATCGGCTGTGTTTGGAAAGGGCCGAATTGAATCAGATTAAAAAAAAGATTTTAATTAATTTAAATATTTTTATTTTTTATATTATATTAATTATTTTTTATTATTATTTAATTACAAAAATTACTAAAAAATAAATTTTTTATTTTTTTATAAAAAATATTCTCATTTTTTTCTATCATATCAATCAAAATATTCTGCGAAAAACTGTAGCACAACTTTACCCAAAGGTTAAACCCATTTTCATCTATGTTTACTTTCCCTTTTACTTGTAACAAAGATTTTTTTCTTTTTTTTTCATCTTCTTACCCACAGGAAAGCAGCTCCCTGTAATAATAATAGCTCACAAACAACTTGATAGCACCAAGAAAAAGATACACAGAATCGGTAAATTCGTCGGTCGGTCGGGCAGTGGGGCGCAGCGCATGCATAAAGGGACTCGAAAAAATGCAGGAAAAGGCAACTCTTTTCTACAAAAATTAGTACCGCACCGAAAGATGCTTAGCGGGACGTGTTTCAAAGGAAAAGGCCAAACTCTTTTTACTCTCTCATGTCATATTTTCTATCTGATATATCTGATATGACTCATCCAAATTTGAGCTCAATAAATTTCGGTGGGTTGGGAAAAGACCCACAGACGTGAAAGCAGGGCAAAGAGGGAGAGGGAGAAAGTAAATGACGTATCCTTTTATTTTTATTTACACATATTTTTAAGTGATTTTATTTTTATTATTAAATTTGAGATAAATTATTCCTAAATTTTGATTTAATAATAATAATAAAAAAAAAATTAAAATATAGTATTACTCTATAAAAAAAGAGTGACTTACTTAACTTAGAGCATTTCTAATAGAAGTAGCCAAAATGGGTACCCAAAAAAAACATAACTTTTTATTTTAGCTACTCAATTTTTTATACATACTTTAATATATTTTTTTGTGTGGAAGAGAACGTAAAAGAAAGAGAAGAAGAAATAAAATGAGAGAAAAAAACTAATAAACAAATTTTTATAGGGTGAATAATGAATAGGCTTTTCAACCAATTTACTACTCTACTAGAAAGAAAAATTACAAAATAACTATTCAGCTTAAGACAAAAAATGATAATAATAGTAAAATTTGACTATGAAAGATTCGCCTATTCTGCTATAGATGCTTTAACAAATTTGGTGCGAGTAAGAGCAACCTTAATGGGCTCTATAAAATTAACTTTTAACCAAAATTTGGTTAAATTCTACAAAAAGCAAGCTTGATCAAGCTCTATATTCTCTTCTCCATTTTATTGCTTGCCAAACTTCTCCCCACAATTGGAGAACAAAATCATTTCCTTACTCCATTTTTTATATTTTTATATTTTCCTTGACACTTTCCCTCACTTTTATGGGTGTGTAACTTTGTGGGGGTGCTTTTGAGAATAAAAAATGAATGAAGTTCAAATGAAAATAATACTTAAATATAATAGAGTAAAATTTAGATAGTTTATTATTTGGTACTTTTGCATAATTGCTAGTTAAATTAGAAAGAAAGAAAAAAAAAATAGTTTTTAGCTAAATTTTAGCTAAAGATTAGATAGTTCTTTGAAAATTCTCAAACAGACTTGGGACAAATCTAAAACAATATGCTCTAAATTTTAGATCACTCAATAAACACACCAATACACACTATGACCAAGCAATTTGACAATTTTAGCTATTCATTTTTTATATACAATTCAACATATTTTCTATTCTACTGTTTATTTTCTTTAAATATTATTTTTTAATCTTTAGATGAGGGGAGAGAAAAATGACTAGGAGAGAGAAACAGGATGAGGAGAAATTCATAATATATTAGTAGAAGTTGCTACAATAAACTATCACATATAATAGCTACTGAAAAATTATAAATTTATACTTTAATTACTCATTTTTCTATACATAATCTAATAGATTCTCTATTATACTCTTTATTTAAATATTATCTAATCTTTAGATGATGGGAGAGATAGAGAAAAGGGGAGAGAGAAATAATTAGGAAAGAGAAACAAGATGAATGAAAATTCATATTTTATTAGTAGAAGTTGTTACTGTAAACTTTCACATATGAAAGTTTATTGTAGCAAATTTAATAAAAACCCTCTATTTTGAAGGGTCTGCTGAAGAGGTAAAATGACTCATAATAGTTAAATATAACTATTTAGCATCTCCAGCAGATTAGGTAAAAGAGCAATATTAACTACATTTAGCTATTATTGTTTCTTTTTCAGCTCCAACAGATTAGCTCCAGAAGAGCTAAACTAACTTTTTTGCTACAGTAATAGCAATATCAAGCTATTCAATGTAGCACTATGTTCATGTTTTTTAATTTTTTTTCCCTCTCTTCTCTCTCCCTCTCCCTCTTCCTCTTCCTCTTCGAGACATTCTTGGTTTTCTGTACAAACCCACCCAATAACCCCTCCTCTCATATTTCCTTCTAGTATCAAATCATTCTTCCTCACCTACACCCCATGAAAGTGACCCAATTCCTCAAGACCATGCTTTTGAGTTTCTCATGTTTGTTGCATTAGCTTTCGATTCCATATGGTTTGCGAGTAAGAGAGCATTCCATTGCAAAGAAAAGCACCTAAGCCATGTCCAGCATGAGCACCAAAACAACAAAAGATTTGAAATCCAGCTCCTAGCTTCAAATTAACCACACCTAAAATCATTCGAAATTAAAACAAAAAGTTTCTCAACATGAGCACCATAACCCACCATCGCAGATGGGGTTTAGATCCACCATAGGCCGACCGTATCAAATTCTTCTTTCTTCTAGTATCAAATCCTTCTTTTGTGGCAGCGTTGTTTAAGCTCTAAAATTGAAAGTTTTCCTAGGTTGTGGTGGTGGAGGGAGAGAGAGGAGAGGGAAGAGATAATTGCAAAGGTTGGCCATGGGGGGTTTTGGGTTGAGGCAGAGGGAGAGAGAGTAAGAGAAAGAGAGAGAAAAGTGAAAAATAAATAAATAAAAAAGATTAAATAATAATATTTGAAGAAAAGTAGAGAATGGAATAAAGAGGCTATCGGAATTTGTATAGAAAAATGAGTAGGTAAAATAGAGAATTATGTTTTTTCATTAGGTAAAATACCTAATGCTGTTGGAGATGCTCCATATAAAGGTTATGCTTGAGATACTAAGGCCTAGTTTGGAAATGCCATTTTTTGGTTGAAACTCAATTCACTTTTTAGTTTTTTTTAGTGTTAATATCGAGAAGAAAAAAGAGTTGAGATTATGTTTGGATGGTAATTAATAAAATTATAAAAATATATATAATTAAAAAAATATTAAAAAAAAAATTAGGGGCAATTTTGAACCATCCATAGGGGTGGCCAAACTACCACTGAGGGGTGGAGCAGCCACCCCAAAGTGTCTAAAGGTGGCTAAGTCACCACCAGGGGGATCGATCAGCCACCCCCGAAACTAATGGGGTTGGTCGAGCCACCCTCAACAGCGATTTTGAGGTGGCTCGGCCATCCCAAAAATTGCTTGGGGGTAGTTGAACCACCCTCAACGGCTACTTGGGCATAGTCGATCTACCTCTAGTGCGTGGATTAACCACCCCCGAAGCTAATGGGAGTAGTTCGTCCACCCCTAGCCGTTACTTGGTGGTGGTTTGCCACCCCGAAATTAGACGGGGTGGGGATGGTTCAACCACCCCCATTAGTTTTGGCCTTCGAGGGAGGCCGATCCACCTCTAGGGGTGGATCGGTCACCTTCATATTCTTAAGGGTGGTCCAGCCACCACCTGAGATGATCCGGCCACCTTAAATTTATTTATTTATTTATAATTTTAATTAATTGGATTGAAAGTTTTTGAGTTAAGTTGAAAATTTTTTAGTTGAGTTGAGTTGAGTTTAAAAAATTGCCAACCATGAAATTAGAAAAAATTTGAGTTTGAGTTGGAAAATCTTGCTTCCCAAACAAGGCCTTATTATTTTTTCTCTTAATTTCTTTGTTTTACTCTCTCTCTCTCTCCTCCTTTTTCTTTTCACACTATCTCCCACAGAAAGTAATATTTAAAAAAAATAATAAATAATAAAATAAATAATCTATTAGAATATGTATAAAAAAATAAGCAATTAAATTAAAAATTTGTACTTTTTTAATAAGTATTTTGTTTACTTGTGTGTGGGAAGATGCTTTAATAATAGCTCTGAACAAATTTGATAGCACGTCCAAGAAAATGATACCCAGAATCGGTAGTGGAGCACATGGATCAAGGCCGTCAGTAAATGAAGGGCATGAAACTGTGGCATAATACTACCCAAAGCCTAAACCCATTTTTTCTTGTATGTTTATATCAAAATAGCTCAAATGCAGGACATAGTACTGCAGTCTGCAGGAAACTGTGGGCACAGTTTTACCCAAAGGTTAAACCCATTTTCTTCTATGTTTACTTTCCCTTTTACTTTTTCGTAAGATTTTTTTTTTTTTTTTTTTTTTTACGTGGTGTCTTTCTTATAGGAAAGCAGCTCCATATAATAATAGCTCATAAACAACTTGATGACACGGCCAAGAAAAAGATATGCAGAATCGGTATTTTCATCGGACAGTGGGGGAGCAGCGCAGCGCATGCATGAAGGTGGTCAGACGGCGTAAATGCAGGAGGCGTATCGATGGGAAAGCCCAAGCTCGTTTTACAAAAATTTGTACTGCGCCAAAAGATGCTTTAGCGGGACGTGCTTCGAAGGAAAAGGCCAAAATTTTGATGGGTTTGGGAAAAGACCCACAGACATGAAAGGAGGGCAAAGAGGGAGAGAGAGAAAGTAAATGACGTATCCTTTTATTTTTATTTTCACATATTTTTAAGTGATTTTATTTTTATTATTAAATTTGGGATAGATTATTCTTAAGTTTTGATTTAATAATAATAATAAAATTAGAATATGCAGTATTATTCTATAAAAAAAAAGCGGCTTACTTAACTTAACTTAGAGCATTTCTAATAGAAGTAGCCAAAATAGGTACCCAAAAAAAAAAAATATATATATATATATATATATATATATATATTTTTATTTTAGTTGCTCATTTTTTTATACATACTTCAATAAATTTTTTATTTTTTTTAAATATATTTTTTTGTGTGAAAGATAAAATGAGAGAAAAAAACTAATAAACAAATTTTTTTAGGCTGAATAGTGAATAGGCTTTTCAGCCTATTTACTACTCTTACTAGAAAGAAAAATTACAAAATAACTATTATGCTAAGATGAAAAAAATGCTAATAATAGTAAAATTTGACTATTACGAAAGGTTCGCCTATTCTGACAAATTTGGTGCATCCTTAGAGCATTCCCAATGGATGAGCCAAATTTTTATGCAAAATAACTCCTTAAAACTCACTTTTATCTAGTTTAGCTAATGAATTTTTAAATGCATCCACATCCGATTAGCCATATTTTTATCTATATCATTTAAATATTATAAAAAGTGAGAAAAGTTTTGAGAAAAAATAGAACATGTGAAAGAAAAAATGAGAAAAGTTTTGGAAAAAATAGAACATGCAGAGAAAAAGTAGGAAAAAATTTGGGAAAAAGAAAAAAATATGTGAGAGAAACAATAAAAAATAAAATGGCTCACTTAAAAAGTGCTGCTACATTTAGCTTTTTTTTAGCTCTTCCAATCAAATATCTATTTTACATTTTCTTTTGGCTAATCCAATGTAGAGAGTTTTTTAAATATTTGAATAACTATTTTAGATAAAAGTAACATTTGGTTCTTCCATTGAGAATGCTCTTTATGAGCTCTATAAAATTAACTTTTAACCAAAATTTGGTTAAATTCTACAAAAAGCAAGCTTGATCAAGCTCTATATTCTCTTCTCCATTTTAGTGCTTGTTTCTCCTCACAATTGGAGAACAAAATCCCTTCATTGCTCACTTTTATGGGTTTGTAACTTTGTGGTGGTACTTTTGAGAATAAAAAATGAATGAAGTTAAAAAAAAAAATAATATTTAAATATAATAGAGTAAAATTTAGATAGTTTATTATTTGGTACTTTTGTATAATTACTGGTTAAATTAGAAAGAAGAAAAAAAAAAAGAGTTTTTAGCTAAATTTTAGCTAAAGACTAGATCACTGAGAATTCTCTAACGGACTTGGGACAAATCTAAAATAATATGCTCTAATTTTTAGATCACTCAACGACTCAATAAACACACCTGTACGCACTATGACCAAGCAATTTGACCATTTTAGCTATTGAAAAATTATAAAATTTTATTTTAGCTATTCATTTTTTATATACAATTCAACATATTTTCTATTTTACTATTTATTTTTTAAAAATATTATTTTTTAATCTTTAGATGAGGGGAGGGAAAAAGGACTAGGAGAGAGAAACAAGATGAGGAGAAATTCATACTATATTAATAGAAGTTGCTACAATAAACTTTCACATATAATAGCTACTGAAAAATTACAAATTTATACTTTAACTACTCATTTTTCTATACATACTCTAACAGATTCTCTATTACACCATTTATTTTATTTAAATAGAATCTAATCTTTAGATGATGGGAGAGATAGGAAAGAGAAACAAGACGAATGAAAATTCATATTTTATTAGTAGAAGTTGTTATAGTAAACTTTCACATATGAAAGTTTGTTGTAGCAAATTGAATGAAAACCCGAAAACCTTCTATTTTTAAGGGTCTGCTAAAGAGATAAAGTGACTCATAATAGTTAAATATAATTATTTTAAGTCATATAAAGGTTATGCTTGAGGTACTAAAAGTTTAGAGTTGCAAATTGGATAAAACTATTATATTTTGGGAAAACTTAACTAAGGACCCCCAAACTTTCACCAATTTTGAAATACCCTCCTGAACTTCAAAATCTCTCAATTTAGTCCCTTAAACTTTCAATTGCTCTCAATTTGGACCATTTCGTTAATTTTAGCCGTTAAAAATTAAAAAAAAAGACCAAAATATCACTGATTTTTTTTTTTAAAAAATGTTTTAGAAGTTGGAATTTTATATAAAAGTTAGGAGTATAAACGTCATGTGACGTTTAAAATATGACGGAGGGGTCCAAATTAAAAGCAATTGAAAGTTCAGGGGACTAAATTGAGAGATTTTGAAGTTCAAGAAGGGTATTTCAAAACGGGTGGAAGTTTGGGAATCCTTAGTGAAGTTTCTCCTTATATTTTAAAGGGTCTAATGAAGAGATAAAATAGCTCATAATAACTAAATATCATTATTGTGCGTTGTAAAATAATTTTTGAGATGAAAAATAATAGTCAAACTGAAAATATTTAGCGTATTTTTCATTTTTTTTTCAAATGATTTTTATTTTTTAAAATAATAAATAATTTTTCAAGTTTGAACTTTTACTTCTCAAATTACCAGACCATCGTCAAAGGTTGTTGAAAGTCGTCAGCTGTTTCCTTCGCCTATCTTCCACGTCGTTTGATGAAAATAATTTTCTTCAAAATTGTAGATAATCATTATTCGCTTTTACTTCCTCTATTTTTTTTCTATGTCGGCATAATTGGACGTCTAATTCTTTGTTTTTGTTTTTTTATTTTGTTTCTTATTTTTAAAATTAAAAATACTGAAAAAATTGAAATTATGTTTTAATGATTGAAAAACAGAAAACAAATTGAGAACCTTCGCACAAAGCAAATGGAGGTTTGTTTGGCAAATGTTTTTTTTTAGAGAGAGAACAAAAGATAGAACAAAATGGATTGCCGTGAGACAAAGGTAGGTGAATATGATATAAAGGTAAAATTATTTTTAGATATAATATAAAGATAAAAGGATTTTTAATTTTTTTGTGAGCGGAAAAAAAGAAGGAAAGAAATTGTTTGTTAATGTGAAAAAAAGAGTTTGATTTTTTTGAATAGAAATAAGAAAAAGAAAAAAGAGTAGGTTGCAAATTTTGGTTGAAGTCAATGAAGGCCACGATGTGGTGGTAAAATTTGGGGATATTAGGCTAATTTTGTTGTAGCAGGTTGACGTGGAGGGAGGTTGATGTGTGTTAATCTTAGCTAGAATCCTAATATGACATGAGAAATCCTAATTGTAATTTTCGAAACTAGAAAATTAAAACAAACACATGCCGCACTTTTATTGTGTATGAAGTGGCAAAGTAACGAATTCTATTAAGTTATTGGACAAAAATTGACTTCAATGACTAATTTGTTATTTAGGCCAACCACATGGACATTTGAATTGTTTTTTATACTGCAATGAGTAATTTGTAATAAGTAATTGTTTTATAACTACTTTTTTTATATGAGTTTTTGGGCTTTTTAAGTGCTTTAGGCCTTTAATTAACCTATTTTTAGGCTTATTTTAAAGGTTTAAGGTCAAAATGTTCTAAAAAAGACAAAAAAAAAAAAAAAAAAATGCTGTTTTTTGGAATTGATTGAGTCTTGAGAGGTAGAGAGCTACGGGTTTCATCTTATTATCCCTCCAAAACAATGCCATTTTGGTGTTTAACACCAAAACAACAAAACAACATCGTTTTGGATGGTTTATTATGTACTTTATTACTATAAAATATTTAATATATATTTTAATATTATTATATATAAAGGTAGGTAGTTAACGGTTATTAACTGCCTTATAGTGATTAGTAGTTTTTAATAATTGCGTGCTAAAGCGATTAGCGATTGGCGGGACGGTTGTTTGCACACCCCTACAAGCAACAATTCAAATCTATTATTAAAAAACTTAGGCAGTAGCAAAAGTCTTTGGGAGCAAAGTAGAAGAGTTTTTAACACAACAATGGCAATAAAAGCAAAACTTGAAGTGACACGGCTACACAGCATACACAGAACATTAGGTTTCATTTTGATGGACATTTTTTTTTTATTTTTTTGTTAATATTACTAATTTTAAAATTTTATATATTAAATTAATCTTCAATTTTAATATATTTTTTATTCATGCTTTGCCCAATTTCAATAAAAATTTATGGCTTCGTCCTTAAGGAAAACTGTGACGACATTTCAGATTGTACTCCAAGGTGCTGGTGAGCAAGGCAAGCTAAACAGTTTTCAGCTTAAAACATTTTCCAATGAAACAAACAAGTTTAAGAATAATTTTTTTATGTCAAGAAATCAATTTTTTATGGGTGGCAAGTTGGTTTTTTTTTTTTTGCATTGTTATAGCCTATAGTATAGGGTGGTTATTTTGTATTAATACTGAGCTTGAGCTTGAGCTTAACTTAAAGCTTAAGACTAGGCTCAGTTGTATGTGCAAGTTTAATTAGTTAATTTTTCAATAATATTGAGCTTTGTAATGCTAAATGTATTTTTTGACATGACTTTTAAAATTATTACTAAATTTAGGATAAATTATTATTAAATTTTGATATAATAATTTTTTTGAAAGTTAAATAAAAGTGAAAGTGTGTGTAGTATTACCCTCTCCAAATTAGCTGATC
>NC_081546.1:25316456-25319073 GCF_901000735.1 Corylus avellana
GATATTAAAGCAAATGTTCTGAGTTTCGAACATTGTCTCCAAATTTAATATAGAACTAAATTACCATGATCCATCTGGTTCTTGGACGTCTTCAATGTATTGAATTCCCCTGGAAATGCTACTGTCTATCTCTGTCCTCCGGTGCTTGGGATAGAGCTTCCTAAAGAGTACCAGAGATTGAACTGCAGCTGAAGTGCACTCTACGTACCTATAAGATGCATGACATAACCTTGTTGTTAGGAAGCAAATATGAGCAAAACCTTTGTATATATACGTTGTTGTGTTGAAGATTTCTTACTCTCTCTCAATAAGGGTATCTTCAAAGAACTCTGTGGGGTTGAACTTCTGAGAAATTAGAATCAAAAAATTATGTTAACTAGTGCAGGGTATATAAAAGAAGAAGATTTTTAATTGTCAAGCATTGAGAAGTTACCTCCAACGAAGCATATGCCCTTTGAGTCTCCCATGCTGGGAAGCCACCATTATTACTCTGTAGTGGCAATTAAAAGAATTTCAATTATTCATGTGAAGCATTTGGGAAAGCTTAATCATAATGAAGTTTCAGAAGTGAAACCAAACAACATTTGTGATGCTTGTAGAGAAAGAATGGCATTCACAGCATCATAAAACCGCTCTGTCTCCATTTTCTCCCCAACAAGGTTCGGAGACATTTGTGAGTACAAGATTGCAACCTGCAAAAGAGAAGGTTTTGCCAAATGTCAGATTCTGCTTTGAAACAAATTTTTGGTAAATTATTTTGATAGAGTTGAGGGATTACCTTTAGCCTTTCAGCAGTGCAGTCAGAGACTTGCCAGCCATGGTCCTGCATAGAAAATGTCCATGCTCCTTTGCTTATGTGGCGATACATAGCTTTGAAGTCCCCAGAAGGGTTTTCTAGAACCTAGAAAATAACATGATTATGTTAAAGCAGTATCTTTGGAAAAACAATGTAAGGAGCATATCATATAGTTCTGACCTGTGAAGCCTTTATAAATTCATGTGCTTTATGAAGGGTTGGCCAATACTCTTCGTTTAGATTACAAGAGAGAATTGCTTGAATAGCAAAACCGGCATCCCACATCTGACACCCGAAACTCTGCATCAGATGAACCAAGCATCAGCTATTACTACATTCATTAATGTTTTTCTCTGCTTCTTCTCTCTTCTCTCTTTGATTTGATATTTTCTATCATATATATAGAACCTGAATTTTTAAACCATCTTCAGCAACCCAATAGTTGTCTGGAATCCTGCCTAGATGAAGCTTGTGCGCCTCCCCATTTGGATCTTCAGCCCAACAGGCAATCAAGCATAATACCTGCAATAAAAATAACCTTAACAATATCAAATACTTTGATATTATATATATATATATACATATTGATTGTATATGCAACACTTGCACACTGGTTATTGACCTTCTCAACGCTTCCAATGCAAATGTATCTGCTGTTCTCATCCTCATAATGTACATGACCAATTGCAACTTTGAGTGCCTTCTCTCTCATCATTGAAAGTGGCCAATAGCTCAGGATAGGCTCGACTACATGGTGAAGAAATCCCCATAGCATATCTTGTATGAGGGGATGCGGATAGTAGAGATCCTCCTAAATTAGCAACATGGGTGAGTTTTATGTATGCACAAATTTCTACAGGAATCTTCATACTTTGTGCAGAGGCTTCTGATAAAAAAGAAATGCATAAGGATTAAGATTCAACTAACCTTGGCAATTGTATTCCGGGCTTTATTCCAATTAATTTGATGGTAAGGCTCATTATATAACTCTTGTCTTAGTGATTGAATCAATCTAGTGATTGGACCAACAAACCTCTTCCCATATAAATAAGACATTGGCATGTAAACCAAGCGACAATAGCATAACATTTTGCCTGCATTTCATGTAATGAACACCTTCAGTATCAGATACATACGCCAAGGCTAACTCTTTGATACACAATCCTTTAGTAGTAGTAGTAGTAGTAGTAGTAGTAGTAGTAGTATATATATATCTTATTATGTGCTTTTCAACAAAAAGATGTACGTGAGTGGATTGCAGCCAGGCCACTCATACACTCCCAATACCTTCACATGAGATGAGACATTTGAGTTTTCACTCGATAGATAAAACAATAAGATTCCTGCACCTAACTACTTTCCCCATGATGGAATAGCCATTAAACCACCATGGTCAAGGATCCATCTCCGGCCTCTAGCCATAGCCCCATCTTCACCATCTTCAGGTCCCTCTCCAAGTATTCTCAAGGCAATGTAGCTTAAAGCTGACCCAAACATCATTGTGTTGTGGCCCTCTATATGTAAGCCCCAACCTCCACCTTCGTTCTACAAACAAATACACAAGTTTAAAAATTAGTCAACTTTTTAGTTTTCTAGCTAGGACTTTAAAGGCACAAACTTATGTTCAAAAAAAAAAGAATAAAACCTGATGATTATACATGTATCAAATAATTTCTTTCTGGTATGCTGGTAAAAAAATAGCATTGAGACCTCAAATGATGTATAATGTCATTACCTGCATATCATAATAATATGAAATTAAGTTAGATTTAAGAAACAAGAATAAAGATGCATATATATTTGTATATAGAATGGTCAAAA
>NC_081546.1:25319173-25325348 GCF_901000735.1 Corylus avellana
AGGTCCCTCTCCAAGTATTCTCAAGGCAATGTAGCTCAAAGCTTATCCAAACATTGTGCTGTGGTCCTCTATATGGAAGCCCCAACCTCCATCTTCGTTATATCCAACAAATACACAAATTTAAAAATTAGCCAATTTTTTAGTTTTCTAAGACTTTAAAGACACGAACTTATGTTCAAAAAAAAAAAAAAAAGAATAAAACATGATGATTATACAAGTATCAAATAATTTTCTTCTGGTGTGCTGGTGAAAAAATAGCATTGAGACCTCCAGTGATGCATAATGCCATTACCTGCACATCATAATAATACGAAATTAAGTTAGATTTAACAAATAAGTCACTGGATTGCATGTAAAATTACATACTTTATTAAAAATGCATGTGAGAATTAAGAAATGTAATAGTTTATGCAAGCATTTTTATATCTTAGTGAAAGAAAAATAAAACAAAGAATAAAGATGCATATATATATATATATTTGTATATAGAATGGTGAGAAAAAAACATACAAAGGGTTGAAGGAAAAACAAAGGGCCAGCAGATTCAGCAGGCCAGTGGCCATCATGTGCTTGAATGGAGGAATAAAAGATCAGTGTTTTTCTCATTGTAGTAATCATTACTTCCTCTATTATCACCTCTGTTTCTTTCACTTCCACTGGCGCTAGAATTGGTGGACATGGGTTTTCCTTCGTAAGCTGTGAGTTTTCCATATCAAACAGAGAAATGTTCAACTGGAAATTTTCTAGATTCTAACACAAATCACAACCATATGATCTTTTCATTGACACTGAACTTAATATCTAAATGTCTACATAAAAATATGAGTGTCGCAGTACTCTACTTTTACTACAAGTTTCTTAAAAACTAACGTGACAGTTTGCGTGACACTTATTATGTAGTCACTGAACAATTACGTTTACCTGTCAATTTAATTAATTAGTGACTGATGTTATAATGCCATTTTTTCGATCGAACATTTGACCATCTCATTTAAAAATCAATTGGTATCTATTGAAAAAAACCAAAGCCTTTTATGACATTCAAAATCGCATCTTGCAAAACATATTCTAAGAGATGTCCACGTGAACA
Source organism: Corylus avellana (assembly GCF_901000735.1). Classification (NCBI taxonomy): domain Eukaryota; kingdom Viridiplantae; phylum Streptophyta; class Magnoliopsida; order Fagales; family Betulaceae; genus Corylus; species Corylus avellana. The sequence continues at coordinate 25,320,264 of NC_081546.1, forward strand.
AAGTTGCACCCCAACATTAATAATTTTCTATGATTCATAACTTTTTGGCCAAGACTAAAAGAAAATTCTAAAAAATATGAGCGTTGTTTTTTATTTTATCTTATGATTATGATCCACAAAAAGAGACCATAATCATTAATGATATTTATGCTAAAGTTAATTTTCTATCGCAAAAAAAGTCTAAGCTTATTGAGAAAATGTGTTGTCAATTTCTAAGGTCAATTTTCCGAACAACGTCCTATCTTCTTTGCCGGCCGCATATCTTATGATTAAATTAGAGCACGAAGTGTTTTGAGTCTATCTTATGATTTATTATTTTATGGTCCACAAAAATAAAATTTCCCATCAGCTTTGGAAACGACTTTATCTTATGATTAATTGTTTCATGGTCCACATAAATGGATATTCCCATCAGCTTTACAAACAAAAGGTCCAATACAAAGTTTCTAGGAATCTAATAATCTATACTGATTCTATAGTGTTGGATCGGCGATGAAACTTAATTGGTGTTCAGTAAGAAAAGTCAGCTTTTTTATGGTAATCGAAATCACACTTTGCAATGCATATTTTAAGAGCGGTCCATGTAAGTAGAGCGACACTATTACACCTCAACTGATACGTTTCATACAAAAAATTTGGATTTCAAGTGTTATATATATGGATTTTATGTATTTTTAATAGCCCATATTTAATTTTAAGTTTTCATTAGAGAGAAAGAAATGGTGAAATTCAATATTGACCCATAAAAAACTATAGAAAATTTCTTGTAGTAGTTCTTTTTTCTTTTTTCTTTTTTCTTTTTTTGAGAAAATATACTTTACTCCCTTAAGTATTCATGCATTTGTGTTTTGGCGTTCAATGTTTAAAAATTAACAAAAGACCTCCACAATATATTTGATATTGAAAAATATTATCTGTCCATCAAATCTATTTATTTGAACAAAAACCATTCAAGTGACCTTTTTCAATTAAAACTTTCGAAAATGCCCTCGGGGTAAAGTGTAAACATAAACATAAATAAATAAAAATAAATAAATAAATTATCACTTGAAATCTTGTTTATTGTTAATTACTTTGATAATAAGTTAAGATCATTGTGGATCCAATGCCATGCATCAAATCCTTAATTCTAAAAGAATAATAAATTGTATTGCGGAAGTAAACGCAAAAATACTTGGACAAAAATAATATATATATATATATATATATATATATATATTAACTGAAATTTCTCATTATTACTAAAAATAACAAACGTTTGTTCAACAGTTTTAACAAAGTATTCAGCCTTAAAAGTGGATTTTATCCAATAAGTGGTGTAAACTTCATTAGGAGAAAGTTTAGGAATATTCTATTTATGAAAACTAAAGGAATTATCATCTTGAACAGAGAAATGTTCTGTATTATATATATAATAATAATAATAATAATAATAGTACAATCTTTTGCCTTTCCTTGGATAAAGCAAAAAAATTATGAGTATATTGTCCAATATAGGCATTTGGATCCTTTCCAATCCATTTGGATGGGAGAGGAGCTGGTTCTTAACTTCTTGTTAAAGTAGGGGCAAAATTGTTCACAATTTTTTTGGAACAATTCTACCCTTATGCTAAAGAGAACCAACTCCCCTCCGGTCCACTCAATCCCCAATATATACGTGGTGGGAATCCCATTAATACTTGTTTCACCTGCATTTGACAAATGCCAAGAAGTTATTGGAAATATATTTATCGAGAAAAATACATTTCAAAAACAAATGGATGCCTCCAGGACTCTAATTAAGGTCAAAGGTGGAGCATCCCATGGGGCATGCCATGTGGGCTTGGCATTACCTCGTGCCGTGGAGAAGTGAAAGAATAAGCTGTCACACTCCAAAGGGTTAGACGTTGCTTCTTTTCTTCTTTCATTTTTTTTTTTTTTTTTTGTATTAATTAAAAAAGCATTTTGACGTGACTTAAAAGTAAAGTTAATTTTAAATTTTTTGTTAGTACATTGAGCTTTATAATAGCTAATTGCTTCATTAGACTCACCTCTCTATATCAGTAGTTGATGGTGTTTAATGTGCTTTAAATGATATGGTACTTATGTAGGTAGCTTTATTTCTCTATTTGTGGATGGTGTTTAATGAATTCAAATGGATAGAAGTTGCTTCTTTTCTTTTCTTTTTTTTTTCTTTTTTTGTATTAATTAAAAAAGCATTTTAACGTGACTTAAAAGTAAAGTTAATTTTAAATTTTTTGTTAGTACATTGAGCTTTCATATAATAGCTAATTGCGTCACTAGACTCACCTCTCTATATCAGTAGTTGATGGTGTTTAATGTGCTTTAAATGATATGGTACTTATGTAGGTAGTTTTTTTTCTCTATTTGTGGATGGTGTTTAATGAATTCAAATGGTTAGAAGTTGCTTTTTTATATTTAATTGAAAAAATATTTTGAGTCCCCAAGAGATAGCTCAATTGGCTGGAATCACGCTTAATAAAGCGAATATCACTAGGTCGAATCCCACTCCCCCTTCTTGTGCGGACATCTCAAAAAAAAAAAAAAAAAAAGTATTTTGGCATGACATAAAAATAAAAGTAAAGTTAATGTTAAATTTTTTGTTAGTACATTGTGCTTTCATATAGTAGCTAATTGCGTCACTAGACTCGCCGCTCTATATCAGTTGATGGTGTCCGCTCTATAACAGTTGATGGTGTTTAATGTGCTTTACAATTTACATGATATGGTACTTATGTAGGTAGTTTTTTTTTCTCTATTTGTGGATGGTGTTTAATGAATTCAAATTGAATGGTCCTGATGGCAACAACCCATGGAGTAGGCTTGTGAATTACATTTTTGTTGGCTGTAACATGCCATGATGTTTGTCTTTAATGACATAAGAAACTCTTTTTTTTTTTTTTGGAACCAACCTTAGTAGAAAGGTAATATATTTTTATTATTGTGAAATAAAAAATAATTTCTAACGTTATTATATATTTTAAAATTTTCTTTTAAGTAATTGACAAGAAAAAGCAACTTAAAGTACGGCATATTAGTTAATGAATGTAATAAATAAATATAAAAAATACATTATTCATGAAAAAAAAAAAAACAAACAAACAAACAAAAGACAGCAAGGGTAAAGAACTAAGAACCCAATAACAACAATACACCAATATCAAAAGACAGCAAGGTCTTGACAAACGTTTTTGATGGCATTGGTTTTGCACTATAGCAAACTTTGATTGATATGAAGAAAAAAAAAAAGTAAGAATGTGTTTTTTCAAAAAATAAAAAAGTAAAAATACTTGATAGAGAAAAATGAAAAAAAAAAAAAAAAATTGTAGTGATTTTTTTATTTAAATAGTAATAAAAAGTAATTTATGTGATGAAAAAAATAAAAAAAATATTAAAAAAATAAAAAAATGGGAGTTGCATTTACCTTGCCAAAATTGTTTATCAAACGGACCCTATAACATTTACCTTGCCAAAATTGTTTAGCGGTTATTAGATCTACTAACCGTAACCGCTAACTGCTAACCGCCTTTTTATATAATATATTTTTATAATTATAATTATAAAAATATTTATACATATAACATAATCACTTGATAATTAAATCACAATTTTTTTTTTTTAAATAATTAAATCACAATTTGAATATTAATATATTATCACTATAATTTATATGATTATATCATATAATCACTTGATCATTAAATCACAATTTTTTTAAAAAAAATAATTAAATCACAATTCGAGTATTAATATATTATCACTATAATTTATATGATTATATCACATGAGATTGATCATTAAATCATTTGATTATATAATAACAAATTATATATATATAATATGACATAACTCATAAGTATACCAATTCATACTAATACAACAATTAAATATCTAGAGACTTATTTCCAATGTATGTTATAAACTTATAAGTCTATATAAGTCTACATATGTATAATTATATATGAATAATATAAATGTATAATATCAATACTTAATCATATGATTCAATGACAATTCAAATACTTTATTCAAGATTTCAAGTGAATCATATTATTAATGTACAATGATGATGTGATTCGTATAATATCAAATTAAGTAATTGACATTGGATTAAACAATGGCCAATGTGTTACTTATAAACACATTTTAAGTATTAATGTATTATCATTATAATTTTAGTAATTTATATATTATCACTATAATTGATATGATTATATCACATGATGACTTGATCATTAAATCATATGATTATATAATAATAAATAATACATATATAATATGACATAACTCATAAGTCATAAGTCTACAAGTTAATCATATGATTCATGTACAATGATAATCACAATTGATTCAATTGGATTAAACAATATATTACTTATAACTACAAGTCTACAATTTAATTAAAGTATTATTAGATACTTTAGGAATTTAGAATTTAGGAGTTTGAACATTACCATTTACCATTAGATATTAAGTTCAATTCAAAGAAAAAAGATTATAAGTAAATATGATAAGAATTTAAATAATTAATCATATGAATCATATGATGTAATTTAATGAGACTATTATAATTATATAATATCAAATTAAGTAATTGACATTAGATTCAACAATGTGTTACTTATAATCACAATTGAAGTATTAATGTATTTTTTGAACATTTTTTAGAAAAAGAAATTTAACCATTTTTTGAACTTATTTTATATGCTTTGTGTTGAACTTTTTTTTATATATTTTTGTATATATTGTGACAGTTGTCTGAAATTTGAACTTTTTTTTGTATGTTGTGTTGAATTTTTTTTTTTTTTTTTTTTTAAAGTTAACCGGTTATGATTTAATATTTAAGAAATTTTTTTTAAAGTACAAGTAAATGTAAATTTTGGGTCAAATATTTTTGATTTTTCAATATAGGCTCTTTTTATAGCAATTGGGCCCAAGAAGATATTAAAAATACAAGAAAAAAAAATGAGGGTAAAAAAAAGCCCAAAAAAAAAAGCCCAAAAAGCCCTAAAGAAAGCCCAAAAAGCAAAAAAGAAGCCCAAATTTAAAAAAGCGGTTAGCGAGCGGTTATCTATTTCGCTAACC